>NW_023330823.1:0-47197 GCF_011100685.1 Canis lupus familiaris | reverse complement strand
TCATTTGACAAAGATTATTATCTATGATGTGATTAATACTATTCTAGGTCCATATCAGTGAACAAGAAGTAGGCATATAAATAGCTATGTTATGTATGATATTTTTAGAGCAAGAAAAGGTAATCAGAAATGTGTGTATGGGATGGGGAGGTGTCAGGTCAATTTGAAATAGGGTGAACAGGGATCCCTGGGTGGCGCAGCGGTTTGGTGCCTGCCTTTGGCCCGGGGCGCGATCCTGGAGACCCGGGATCGAATCCCACGTCAGGCTCCCTGCATGGAGCCTGCTTCTCCCTCTGCCTGTGTCTCTGCCTCTCTGTCCTCTCTCTGTGTGACTATCATGAATAAATAAATAAAATCTTAAAAAAAATAAAATAGGGTGAACAGGGTAGGCTACATTGAAAAGGTGACATTTGAGAAAAAAACTGAAAGAGGGAGGGAGTTAGCCATTAGACTGTCTAGGGATAGTCCCTTTTAGTTGAAGACTTTTGTCTGTCTTCAGACAAGAAGAAGGACAACTTCTTGTTGTCCTTGTATGGTGTATCTTGCTATTCTGCTCTACTATGGAAGTGAGTGTCAGGAGAGAAATGGACATAAATATTGATGTGTTCAATCCACCACTTTCAACCAGAAGTGCCTCCTATTAACCCCACCTTTCTCAGCCTAGGGTGTTTCCTGACTTTTTCAAATTGCCTAGCACAGATGAGTATATGAGACTTCAGTAACTCATTGTTTATTGCTACATTAAACCAATAAATCATTAGAGTTACAAATGGCTTTCAGAAAGCTTGATTTTGTCATAAAATGTTCAGCTTCCTACAACTCCATTTCTTTTCTGCGTCCTCTTGAAGTGCCACCCCATGTGCTGTATTGTAAACAGTGAAAAGATTGGGTACCTCATAGCAAAAAGATTGGGTACCTCATAGCAATTAAGGTTCTAAGTAGTGGGTAGGAAACTGCTGTTTGTGCAGGCACCTACCTAGAGTAGGATCTTTAAGAAATAATAAGTGCAGGTCATTGACTAAATATGATTGTGCTCAGAGAATGTATTGGGTGATCAAACTGTTTTCTATGATGTAGAGATGGTGGCTAACTGTGCACTCGTCAAAACCCCTAGACCTATACACCATAAAGAGTGAATTTTACTGTATACAAATTTTTAAAAAATCAAGATTTACAGTTTCTGTTCCAGTGCAAAAAAGTTTGGAAGTCACCATTCTGTCCTAACAAGAGTAAAAAGCCAGAAAAATTGAAAAATCAATAACTCTTCTTATATTCATTAGAGAAATGAGGTCACAGGGCAAATTGATACACCTCAAACTGGAAATAAAGGTAAGTACAGAGAATCATAATTTAGTAGAAATCCACAAGTAGAAACCTCTGTGGGAACCAGTGCCTAAGGAAGGAAGCCTGAACTGTAACCGATAAATTGCTGGAGACTCATGTGAACAAATCTGAAAGATAAAAATCCCAAGGGAACCCAATCACTGGGGTCAGATTTTGTGAGTTTTACCTTCAAGAACTCTATCAGCTTTGAGGGAGAAAAAGCTCCTTATTGCTCTGGCAGGGGAAGGGTAAAGGGAACCATTTGGAAATATACCAAAGTATTCTCTTCTTAACAAGGTCTACCCTCAGGTAAAACTATTTAACCAGAATTTGCAGGAGTTTTATCAGAGATTCCAGTGGGGGAGAGAAATGCCTGGACATCAGCCCACTTTAGCCATCCTGTCCCCTTTAAAGGGGGGCAGGGGGAGACCGGAGAACTCTTAAGAAGTTTGGTCCAGAGGCAAGAGTTCACTAAAACATGGAGTCCTAATCATAGGATTTCCCCTGCCCTTACAAACTAACTACCACATTACTAAAGGCCTATTTACTGTAATTCCTTTCACCTAGTACATTATTCTGGCAATCAAGACAAAAATGTAATTACTAAAGGGCAAAAAAAAAAAATACAATTTGAAGAGAAAAAGCAAGCATCACAACTAGACTCAGATATGGCAGGGATGTTGGAATTATTACACCAAGAATTAAAATAATTGTGATTAATATACAAAGGACTCTGATGTATAAAAGAGATAACATGCAAGAACAGATGGGCAATATAAGCAGAAAGATGGAAATTCTAAAAAAAAAACTAAAAATAAATGCTAGAAGTAAAAAACCTGTAATAGAAATAAGAATACCTTTCATGGGCTTATTGGTAGACTGGACATGGCTAAGGAAAGAATCTCTGAGCTTAAAAATATATAAATATAAATCTCCCAGGCTGAAAAGCAAAGAAAAAAAGACTGAAAACAAAAACCAAAAAAACAAAGACCTGTGAGACAGCTACAAATGGTGTAGAATGTGTGTAAGGGGAATACCAGAAGGAGAAGAAAGAGAAAGAGAAGAAATATTTGAAACAGTAATGACTGAGAATTCCCCCAAAGTAATATCAGAAATCAAACAACAGATCCAGAAAGCTCAGAGGACATCAACCAGGATAAATGCCAAAGTAACTAAACCCAGGCATATCAAATGCAAACTACAGAAAATTATAGATAAGGGGGTGGGGGGGAAGCACTGGAGGAAGTCAGAAAAAAAAATAAACAACAAACACCTTATCCATGGAGGATCAAAGATAAAAAAGAATGCAAGCAAGTAGAGAGTGGAATTAGATATTTAAAATGTTGAGAGAAAAAAAACAACAACCTACAATTCTGTACCTTGCAAAATTATCCTGAAGGAAACTGAAAGAAAAAGAAAGACTTCCTCAGAGAAACAGAATTGAGGGGACTTGGTACTAGTAGAAGAAATGTTTGTAAGTTCATCTGCCTTGTAAGAAATGTTAGAAGTTCTTCAGAGAGAAGGGAAATGATATAGGTTAGAAACTCAGATCTACATAAAGAAAGGAAGAGCATTAGAGAAAGAATTAGTGCAGATAAAATTAAAAATTGTATTTTTCTTATTTCTTAATTTATCTAAGATAAAAGTTTACTTAAAATTATAATAACAGGGGCACCAGTGATCCTGGGTCCTGGGTTGATCCCTGTGTGGGGCTTTCTGCTCAGTGGGGAGCCTGCTTTTCCTTTTTCCCTCTGCCTCTCACCCTGCTCTGCTCTCTCTTGCTATCTCTCTCTCTCTCAAATAAATAAATAAAATCTTAAAAAATAAAATTATAATAACAACAAAATAATAGTAACAATGTATTTGCTTATGTATACTTATGCATATCTATGCTTATGTATAAGTAAAACGAATGATAGAAATATACCAGAAAAGAGATCTAGGAATTAGAATTATTTTGTTGTTATAAGATACTCACGTTGCCTGTGAAGTGGTATAGTGTTATCTAAAAACAAGCTTGAATTAGTTGTAAATGTATATGCAAAATCTAGGGCAACCACTAAAAAAAGTTTAGAAAGCATATACTAGGAGATGATTGGAGCTAGAAAGTATTATGCTAAGGAAAATAAGTTGGAGAAAGACAAACCATATGATTTTACTAATATGTATAATTTAAGAAACAAAACAAAAAAACATAGTGGGAAAAAAGAGAGAGGAAAACCAAAAAATAGACTCTTAACCATAGAAAACAAAATGATGGTTAACCAAAGGGGAGGTGGGTCGAGGGATGGGTTAAATAGGGATGGGTTAAATAGGTGATGAGCACCAGGTGATGTATGTAAGTCTTGAATCACCAAATTGTACACCTGAAACTAATATTACATTGTATGTTAACTAACTGAAATTTAAATAAAAAATAAAAATAAACAGCGCCAAAGCATATGCTAAGAATAGAGATAAAATGGAATTACATAAAATGCTCAATTTAAATCACACAAGCAGAAAAAGAGTGGAAAACAAAAACAGGGACAAAGAACAAGGATAACAAATAGAAAACAGTAATAACTATGGTAGATAACAATCCTACTATATCAATAATTATGTTGAATGTCAGTGGGCAAAACACACCAATTAAAAGAGATTGTCAGGATGGATAAAAAAGCAAGACTCAAATATACATTGTCTACAAGAAACCCATCTTAAAGACGCATATAGATTAAAAGTAAATAGAGGGAGAAAGATATACCTTGCTAACACTAACCAAAAGAAAGCAGGAGTAGCTATATTAATTTCAGACAGAGCAGATTTCAGAGCAAGGAAAGTTATCAGCAATAAGGAGGAAAATTACATAATGAGAAAGGGGTCAATTTTCTAAGAATACATAACAATTCCTAAAATTACCTAACAATAGAGCATTAAAATACCTGAAGCCAAAAAACTCATAGATTGTAAGGAGAAATAGGTAAGTTTACTATCAGAGTTGGAGACTTGAGCACCTCTCTCTCAGAAATGGGCAGATCTAGAGGACAGAAAATCAGTAAGAATATAGTTGAATCCAACAGCACTGTTAATCAACTGGATACAATGGACCTCTACAGAATATCTCATTCAACAATAACTGAATACACATTCTCAAGCTCACATGGAACACTCACCATGATAGACCATATTCTTGTCCATAAAACACACCTCAATAAATTTAAAAGAATAGAAACCACACAGATTTCCTCTCATAGCATAATGAATTGAACTAGAAAGAAACAATAGAAGGATAAGTGGAGAATCTCCAAATACATGGAGATTAAACAACACATTTTTAGATAACATGAATCAAAGGAGATATCTCAAGAGAAAGTTAAAAATATTTTGAACAACATAAAAATGAAAACACAACATACTGAAATTTTTGGATGCAACAAAAACAGTGCTTAGAAGGAAATTTATAGGATTAAATACAAATATTTGAAAAGGAGAGATACCTAAAATCAATCATCTAAACTTCCACCTTAGGAAATTAGGAAAAGACAAGTGAATTAAATCCTAAGTAAGCAGAAGGAAAAAAAAAAAAAAAAAACAAAACAAAACTAAAGCAGAAATCGATGAAATTGAAAACAAGAAATCAATAGAGAAAACTAACAAAACCAAAAGTTGGTGTTTTGAGATCAATAAAATTGATAAGCTTCCAGCCTGGCTAACTAAAAAAAAAATAGAGAAGACTCAAATGATTAATATCAGAAGTAGAAAAGGAGACATCACTACAGGTCTCATTAAAAGGATAATAAAGGAATAATATTAAAAATTATGCCCACAAATCTGATGACCTAGATGAAATGGACCAATTTCTTGAAAGACTCACTCTGCCAAAACTCACAATAAGAAGTAAAGGACAATATGAATAGCTTAATGTCTATTAAAGAAATTGAATCAATAACTAATAATTTTCCAAAATAGAAAACATGGCCCAGATGGAGTCACTGGTGAATTCTATCAAACATTGAAGGAAGAAATTATACCAATTGTCCATAATTTCCTTCAGAAGATAGATGCAGAGGGAGTACTTTCTTTTTTTTTTTTTTTTTTTTTTTTTTTTTTTCAGCTGAAAGGTCTCACATTTATTACTGAACCAACCTACTGGTATAGAGGCATAGTAACAGAGAAAATCATTCTCTTGATAAGACATGTCTATTGGCCAGGTAGGAAGGATGTTTCCATATTGATAAGATAGGAACATGTGATCTCCATGTGGCTTAAATATGTGTGCCAATTATGTTTGCTATTTCATGATGTGCGATGCTTCCTCACAGACCCAGTTTGGTTCTTCTCCAGTGTCTCCTCTTGGAATTGTACCTGATTTTATTACCAGTTTTCATCCGAATCCACTGGGGAATAGGACGATTCTGCTTTTGTTTCTTGGCCAGGAATCGCTTGATTCTGAAAGTCTTGTGAGAAGACATGGCGATCACAGTCAACCACACGCAACCAGGATGGCGGCGGACGAGGGAGTACTTTCTAACTAATTTTATGAGGCCAGCATTACCCCAATCCAAATCCAGACATAGCTATTACAAGAAAACTGAAGACTAGTATTTCTCATAAACACAGATGCAAAGGCTGTCAACAAAATATTGGCAAATCAAATCTAAGGATGTATGAAAAGATTTGTACACTATGACCATGTGGGATCTACTTTAGGTATGCAAGGTCAGTTTAACACTTGATAATCAGTAATGTAATCCATTACATCAACAGGCTAAGGAAGAAAATTAACTTGATCATATCAGTAAATACAGAAAACACATTGACAGAATTCAACACTCATTGATGATAAAGAAAAAAAATCTCAGTAAATTGGGTGTAGAGGGGAACTTCCTTAACTTTAAAAGAATATCTACAAAAAAACCTACAAATAACATCATACTTAATGATGAGAAACTCAAAGTTTTCCCACGAAGACTGAGAACAAGGCAAGGACATCCCTCTCACCACTGCTTTTCAACATCATACTGGAAGTCTTAGGCAATGCAATAAAACAAGAAAAGGAAATAAAAGGTATACAGATTGGGAGGAAAGAAATAAAACTACCTTTGTTTCCAGGTAACATGATCATCTATGTAGAAAATGTAGAAAATAATCTACAAAAAAATCCTAGAACTAATAAGCCACTAGAACAGTATTATAGATTACAGGTTAATATACAAAAGTCCATCACTTTCCTATACAGCAGCAATGAAAAGTGGAATTTGAAATTAAAAACAGCATACCATTTACAATACTTAGGTATAATTCTAATAAAATATGTAGAAGATCTCTGTGAAGAAAACTACTAAGATTTGATAAAAGAAATCAAAGAGCTAAATGGAGATATTCCATGTTCAGAAATAGGAAGATTCAATATTGCCAAAATGTCAATTTTTCCCAACTTGACCTATTGATTCAATGCAATATCAATCAAAATCCCAGCAATTACCTTGTGGACATCAACAAACTGATTCTAAAGTCTATATGGAGAGGCTAAAATTCAGAATAGCAAACACAATATTGAAGTAGAAAAATAGAGTTGAAGGACAAACATTACCCAACTTCAAGACTTATTATAAAGCTACAGTAATCAAGACAGTATGGTATTAGCAAACGAATAGGAAAATAGATCAATGAAAGAAAATAGAGAGCCCAGAAATAGACCCACATAAATATAGTCAACCAATATTTGACAAAGGAGCAAAGGCAATTAAATGGAGAAAAGATAGTCTTTTCAACAAATGGTGCTAGAGCAATGGTACATCCACATGCGAAAACAAATCTAGACCCAGACCTTACATTTTTCATAGTAGTTAACTCAAAATGGATCACAAAACTAAATATAAAATGCAAAACTATAAAACTCCTAGAAGGTTAAATAGGAGAGAATCTAGATTACCTTGGGTTTGGTGATTTATTTTTAGATACACCATCACAGGCATCATCTGCAAAACAATCGACTAATAAGCTAGACTTCATTAAAATAAAAAGTTTTTGTTCTGTGAGATGAGAGAATGAAAAGACAAGCCACAGACTGGGAGAAAATATTTACAAAGACACATAGGATAAAAGACAATTATCTAAAATATTAAAGAAAAAACCCTTAAAACTCCACAATAAGAAAAAAAATGGGTCATAAATAAATTTTAAAAATGGGCCAAAGATTTAACAGATACCCCACTAAAGAGGGCTTTCAGATGACAAATAAGTACATGAAAATCCGTTCTACATCATGTGTCATCAGAGTAATCTAAATCCGAACAGCGAGATATCATTATATACCTAAACACTGGCCCAAATCCCAAACACTGGCAACATCAAATTCTTTTTTTTTTAAATTTTTTTAACGATTTATTTTTGTTTATTTATGATAGACATAGAAAGAGAGAGAGAGAGAGAGAGACAGAGACACAGGCAGAGGGAGAAGCAGGCTCCATGCAAGGAGCCCGACGTGGGACTCGATCCCAGGACTCCAGGATCACGCCCTGGGCCAAAGGCAGGGGCGAAACCGCTGAGCCACCCAGGGATCCCCGCAACATCAAATTCTGATGAGAGGATTGAGCAATAGGAATCTCTCATTCATTGCTGGTGAAAATGCAAAATGGTATAGCCACTTTGGAAGGCAGCTTAAAAATTTTCTTAAAAAATTAAACATAGTTTTTTAAACACAGTTTTTCTATGATACAATCCAGCAATCACACAATTTGTCATTACGCAAAGGACTTGAAAACTCATATCCACACAAAATACTGTACACAATGTTTATAGCAGCTTTATTCCTAATTGCTAAAACTTGAGAGCAACCAAGATGTCCTTCAGTAGATAAAGGGATAAAGAAATGGTGGTCTATCTAGACAATGGACTATTACTCAAGCACTAAGAAGAAATGAACTATCAAGCCATGAAAAGACATGAAGGAAACTTGGCCGATTTGAAAAGGCAACGTATTGTATGATTCCAACTATGGAGTTCTGGAAAAGGCAAAACTACAGAAATAGTAAAAAGATCAGTGGTTGCAAGGTGCTAAGGAAGGGGAAGATGGGATGAATAGAACACGGAGGGATTTTAGGGCAGTGAAAATACTCTGTATGATACTATAACAATGAATAAATGTCTATGCATTTGTCCTAACCCATAGAATGTAGAATACCAAAAGTGAACCCAAATGTAAACTTTGGACTTTGGGTGGTTTTAATGGATCAATGTAGATTCATCAATTATAACAACTATACAACTCTGGTAGGGGATGTTGATAGTGGGGAGGCTATGCACACAGGGGGAAGGGAGTTTATGGGAAATCTCATATCTTCTACTTGATTTTGCTGTGAACCTGAAACTGCTCTAAAAAACAAAGTCTATATATAAAAAAAAAAAAAAACCCAAGCATATTGTTGGGGGATCCTAGAATGGAATGCAGAATTTGAAAAATGAATCTACCTGTATTATGAATGTATTGACATAACCTCACTGAAGGGGAGTAGGGGAAAAGGAAGCTGACCTAAGTAACTTTGGAAATGGTGTTTTAAGTGGAAACTAAAAGGCTAGAGACAAAAGGAACTATAAAAAAAAAACAAACCAACCACTATATTCTTGTTGGAAATTTTGTTTCTCACAGAGGTAGTGGTTAGCAATTCTGAAACTACTTTATGTATATATTAGGGTTGAACAAAATAAGTATAAATTATGGATAATGGGAGTCAAATTTCTCACTGTTCAAGACAGAAGTTACAAGCTGGCTGGAGAGAAGGCTAGGGTACAGGGTGCTGATTAGAGTTGATGAGTCAGGTATCAGTAAGAACTCATTTATTTTAATATGTATATAGATCTACAGGCACAGAAATAGATATGTGTGTATACACAGACGAGCACACATGCATACATTTCCTAACTGTATGCAGAGAGAGCCCAGAAGCAGTGACACTCTGGTAGCACCAAAAACACCTAGCACTTGGATTCTTATTTCTAAATAATATTCTCCAATAAAAGAAATCAGGGCTTTCTTGGAAAATGGGTGATTTTATGCCTGGAACAGGGAAAATACGAGATGAGCCTGGTGCAACCTTTAGTATCGGGAAGTAAGGAAGCACCAAAACACACACAGAGAGAAAGGGACAGAGATAGACAGAGATTGAGAAAAGAAAAGAGAAGGAAAGAAAAAGAAAGATGCAGATATGTCAAGAAGATACTGATGCTAACCAAAGGAGCTCTCAGTGGCCACAGCTAGAACAATTTGAGGAAATAAACAAATAATTACACAGAGAAGTGAAAAAATAGATTCTAATATAAAGAATAAGGTAAATATCCATGAGTCCATACTGACTGTACTGGGTTGAATTGTGTCCCCTCAAAATTCACATCTGCCAGAATCTTGCAATATGAATTTATTTGGAAAGATCTTTGCGGATGTAATTAGTTATAGAACTTTATTAAAAAATCATTCTGATTTTTTTTATTTTATTTTATTATTATTATTTTTATTGGAGTTTGATTTGCCAACATATGGCATATCACCCAGTGCTCATCCTGTCAAGTTCCTCCCTCAGTGCCCATCACCCAGTCACCCCAACCCCCCGCCTACCTCCCTTTCCACTACCCCTTGTTCATTTCCCAGAGTTAGGAGTCTCTCATGTTCTGTCTCCCTCACTGATATTTCCCACTCATTTTCTCTCCTTTCCCCTTTCACTATTGATTCTGAATTTAGCATGGGCCTTAAATCTAGTGACTGCTGTCCTTATAAGAAGAGGAAATGACAAAGAGAAGAAGATGATATGAACATGGAAGCAGAGACTGGAGCAATACCACTACAAGCCAAGAAACACCAAGCATTGCCAGCAACCACCAGAAGCCAGGAGAGAATAATGGAATTCCGCTTTCCCCCAGAGCTTCCAGAAGCCATCAATACCACGGACACCTTGGTTTCAGACTTCTGTTCCATATTGTGAAAGAACAAATTTCTATTTTTTAAAGCCTCCTTGTTTATGGTGATTTGTGAAGGCAATCCCAAGAAACTAGCACACTGATATAAGTAAATCATGGAATAAATAAGGGGAGAGAAGGGACACATCTCCTTAGAAGAGAATATGTGTAGAATCCATGTCTCAGGCAGAGCTTAATTCCTCTCCCTGTGAGCTTTGGCTAGACTGGGTGACTTGTTTCCAAAGAAGAAAACATAGGAAGAGAAAAACAATAACCCTACAGAAAAAAAGTTACTAACTCCCTAGGAAGACACTCCCTTAATCTCTGATCAAGGTTAATATCACTAGTAATAAGTCATATTGATAGCACATATCCCCCAGTATGATGTAGTGAAAGGGTACTTCACTTTCATGGTATCTTCCCCCAAGCCATAACCTCAGTCTAATCATGAGAAAATATCAGATAAACACAAATTGAGAGACATTCTACAAAATATCACTCTTTAAAACTGTCAAGGTCATAAAAAAATAAGAAAAGACTAAGAAACTGACACAGATTAAAGGAAACTAAGATCAGATGATTAATGTAATGTGGGGTCGCGGGTTGGATCCTGAAACAGAAAAAGGACGGTAGTGCGGAAGTTGGTGATACTACCTAAACTGTGGAGTTTAGTTAATAGTGTCGTGCCAACGTTAGTTTCTTAGTTTTGACAAATGTGTCATAGGTAGGTAAGTAAGATGCTAACATTAGGGGAAGCTGGGTGGTTGATATACGGGAACTCTCTCGAATATCTTTGCAATGTTTTGGTAAATCTAAAATGATTCCAAAATATAGAAGGTTTAAAAAAATACAACTGTGAGTAAAAGATCTAGAAGTCAGTCAGCACTTTCTCTACCTTTACTTTCCATCTGTGGTTTTATTTCCTTTCTCTGAGATGGAAGAGAATCTTCACTCAACTTCTGTTTGCCTTCTCCCCTCCCCCAACCCCTTTTCCACACTAATGAATACATTTTAGAAATAAGAAAGTAAGTAAATCAAAGAACGAGTGCATAAACAAAGGAACAAACAAATAAATATCTAACTTACAGTAGAATGAGGGCATCCGGCAGTTTAGTGGGAACAATTAGAAATTGTAAATATTTAGCTCTCACAGCTGCCCACCACAATGGCAACAGCCACACCAACACAGGGTTTCAACATGACAGTTTAATATTTGTTCTGGCTTCCTGGTCCGTCTTCCACCAGGGCTCCTTGAACAGCTGACTTTGAATGGAACCAAGGTTTCATCTGTTGGCTGATTCCCCTCTCCGCATGTGTAAGCCGTGCACTGGCTTCCACTCCATCTGATTGGCACTCAAGGAAGAAAAGTGTGGTCTGAGGACAGGGAGCACACCATTCTTAGATATCCTCAGGAGGTTGTTGCACAGATCAGATGCACCCGATAAGGTATGTGAGTACCCTTTGTGAACCTGAACACACTACAGAACTGTAAGGCGGTATTGTTGTTGCTGTCATTTGCCCCCATGCCTTGGCTCTTTCTAGACTGTAATGCTCTGCTTGTCACTAGCCTGGTGTGTTTCCAGATAACTTCATGGGCATTGAAGACAGTAAGCCAGCCTGATTTGATTCCTCAGCCCCTCCAGCCCTAGGCTCTAGCTTGAGCCATTTGATCTTTATGACTTTTGGTTCAGCCCTATGTTCATTCATTCATTTAAAGGAATAATAATTCAACCTTGTGCTAGGCAGCCTTGTGTTAGGTATAGGAACACAGAGATAAACAGGACACAATCCCTGACTTTGAAGGGTACATATTACTTTTGGCCATTCACTGGCATTAGTTCTTCTCCTCTCCAACTCTAGCCTTGTCTTTCTCTCCCTGGCTTGGTCCATCCACACTTCCTGGTGATCTGATTCTCCAGTTTGGCTTGGGAATCCCTACCTACCATGTCCTGCCCAGCATAGCAGCAGTGTTGGAGAGAAGAGGTAGTTCTGGTATCCAGCCCCTCCTAATTTTTAGCCTTAGAGACTCAGGAGTCTGACAGTGCCGATTACCCACCCTTCTGTCTGGACATCAAATTTCTAAACTTGTTTTCTGCCTTTCTCCCTCACCTATTGGTACATTCTGTCCACCTGTTGAGACATTTTACTATTTTATCTTGGGCACTTATACTAGATTCCTGCTTGAATCCCTGTAGACTTCCTTACGTACCCCTGAACATTGTTTTCCCTTCTGATGGAACCTTCAAGCAGCAGCATTGGGACCTTGCCTCCAATGCTGCTGCTTGAAGCATTGGGACTGGGAGCTGATAAGATCCCATTAAAGTTTGGAAATCTGCTTCTAGATCACAGTTCCACACGGCTGATGAGAGTCCAGCTGAAAATGACCAAGAAACATATCAAATGGCAAGAAGAGAGCCCTGCCTCAACTGGGAGAAGCAACACTGGTTAGTACCTTTAGGATTTTTATCTTTTCCAAGAACTGTGACAAAAGATACATTTTTGCTCAAGTCCAAACCAGTTCTCTGTGTCCTACCAAGTAATCAGAACCTAGTTTTTAAAGCCAAAACATCTCATCTTTAGCTTTAAAGTCTTTTTTAACATTTCGCTCTTTTTTTTTTTCAGGGAGCTTGGGAGGTTCAGTTGGTTAAACCTCTGCCTTTGGGTCAGGTCATGATTCCAGGGTCCTAGGATCTAGCTCCACCTGCCTGCTTCTCCCTCTGCCCCATGCTCATGCTCTCTCTCTCAAATAAATAAGTAATAGCTTTAAAAAATAAAATCAAATCTCCCTCTTTTTTTTTTTTTTCAAGTTTGGGGAAATAATGAGAACAGTTCCACTGGTCTGAAGGTTGGCAGAGGTTGGAGCATAAGCCGACCACAGTTCTTTGGGGGCAGAGCTTTCCCTATGGCATGAAGAAGCTCAGTTCTGGGTAGATATTGATCCCCTCAGGCCTCAGGTCTGGTCACCTCTGCAAGACAGCAGACAGCAGGTAACTCCATTTACTATGTGAATATTATTATCTTTCTTATTTGTTCCATGATGTGAAGAAGGTTGGCAGGCTCTCTTATAAGATCAGACAACTACCACCTTCTTCATTGCTCTGAAACAACACTTTAGAATCTGGAGTATAGCTGATCCAGGGAAGAGCAGGGTTACCTATCCCAGCTAGAGAGAGGTCTAGGAGCCACACATGATAGAGAATGTCCTTCACTTAACACTCTCAGAAATGCTGAGAGGAAAGACAAGAGAGGGAAGAACCAAGCAGACCATAAGGCCTAGGAGTCCAGCTCTATCACTAATCAAGGGAACTGGGGCGGGTCAAAAGGCTGTTTCTGAACCAGATGTGGAAAAACCCAGAGTGAGAGTAGGGGGAGCTGATAAGAGGACCAGGGGAAGGAAATCTGAGAGATGTTGCCATCCCTGTCAGACGCTCACCTGGCACCAAGAAGATCTGAGAACTAGATACCCCTCAAAGGCTGGGGGTGTCAGAAAAATCCATCACTATCAAGCTCTATGCTACTAGTACCTGGAATGAGAAGTGTTCTCTTCCTTGCCTTCTACCTCTTCAAATCCTACTCATCCTCAGAAGTCCAGCTCAAGACCAACCTCCTTGTGTAACACGTCCCTTCCTCTGCATTCCTACCACCATGGTTAACCTTACCATGCACTTTGGCATGTAAGTGCTATGCACTGCATCATAAAGATTCACATGTACTGCCTTAGCTTGTTTCTCTCCTGAAACAAGGCATCTTGCCTTAGGTCCCTTCATAAACGTTCTATTGGGTTTAGTAAATCCTTGTGAAATGAAGACAGTAATCGAGTTATATTGACATTCTCAATGGCCCACATGGTTCACCAAACCTATGTGTTGCCTATCTGGCTCCATGTACATAAGCAAATGTCTGTGAGTGGGAAGATTCTAACATGTGTCAACTGGTAGAGGCTCAATTTACCACCGGTGGGACATGCACACCATGGGACTTTCCAATAGGACAGTAAATTATGCAGATCAGTAGTTCTCAACTTTGGATTCCTGTTGGAATCATCTCGGAGCTTTCAAAAGCTCCATTTTGATTTAGTTGGTTTAGGGTGGGGCCTGAACACCAGTGTGTTTTCTCTGGATGATTCAAACAGCCAGGATTGAGAACTTTGTGTCATATTTTTTTGTGTGTGTACTTTTCATACTTCAGAGTTCAAGCTTATCTAATCAACCCCAATGTCTAAACAGTGTTTTCTACCCCTTTAATAGAATTTGATTTATTTATCAAGTATTTAGACATATATTTTGTGCCAGGCAGAAATAAAGAAAAACAAGGTATTTGTCCTCAGGAAACCGACTATAAACAGAGACACACTTTTATGGAAATAAATAAAAGTATGAGTAAACCTTGCTACCTAAACTTGGGAACTTAATAGTTTCAGATAAATTTTTTTAAAAAAATTCATTCATTCATTTCTAAGAGAGAGAAAAAGAGAGAGAACAAGCAGGGGATGCTGCAGGCAGAAGGGAGAGGGAGAAGCAGGCTCTTCCCTTGAGCAGGGAGCCCAATGGAGGGCTTAATCCCAGAACCCTAGGATCATGATTTGAGCGGAAGGCAGACACCCGGGTGCCCCTCAGATAAATTTTTTGATAATACCTTGCTATTTGGATTCTCATTCCTTGCTACCTAAAAGGTAGAAACCAAGTAGATTATGTGAGGGCACCCTCTTTGCAAATTTACTATCCAACCTCTTGCTCTAGCTCAAGAACCAAATTGACCATGGTTGCTCGCTACTATAAGTGCTATAAAGAGGAATTAGTTGAGAATGAACAGGAAGAACTGGCCATCTAGAGAAGTGAAGGACTCTGGCCTTGGAATCTTGGAGCTGTCAACAGTCTGGCCACATTAAAAGGAAGCTTTCTGGGCTAATACATCAGTACTCAGTCTCTGCTAGAGACGTTTTCTGTTTCCATTTGAGACTTTTGTGTCTCCAGTGGTGCCTAAATGTAGTTCCAAAGTAAAGGCTGAGAATCTACATTGTCTGGTTCTGCTGAGGAGGGCAGATTGCCTGTGGATAGAGGAGTGCATGTGGGGGGTTTCTTCTGGTCAGAAAAATTGGGAGTATTAGAGAGGAAAAGTAGATATAGAGGAGAGGGCAACCATAAATAGTACTGAGCCAAATAGTACTGAGCCAAAAGGCCAAAAAGAACACTAGAAATGAAAAGCCAACAAATCCTCTTGACTCCAAAACCACGTTCTCCATGCTCCGCACTCAGTTTATTGCTGTGGCTCCTTCCTGGGGCACTTGGATGGTTTTTACAAGCTCCAATGCTCTCCCATCCCATCTTACCCTTGACTTTTTTTTTACTTAAATCCTTTTGTTTTAAGGCATTTTTTTTTTAAATAGAGGTAAAATTGGTATATAACATGTAAGTGTCAGGTGGACAACATTATAATTCGACACCACCAAAAGCTAGTTACCATCCATCACCATACAATTGACTCTTTTTATCCATTTTTTTTCCCCCACTCATGCCCAACCCCCTTCCCTCTTGGAACCAACTTTGACTTCTGCTATATCTGGGGTTATTAATATCCTGAACTTTTCCATCACTCACTCACCTCATGATCTTATGAACATGATAAAGGAAGGAGTTTCAGAAGTTATCACCTTTTGTGACTTACCTTCATACAATACCCAAAAACGAGTAATGGAAAGACTAGCTCTTCTTCAGTGAGATCCTTTCTCACGCTGTTCCTACTCTGACATTACTAATAAAGCTCAGCCTCCAAATCATGGACTTTTAATATGCTTGCATTTTTCTGAGGCAGCAGATGACTCTGTGCATCCCTGCCCTTGCCTTCCCTTTTCTCTGGCCTCCCTTCTGCTGCAAATTTAAGAATGCTCTCCCTGAGTTATGGCCCTTGGAATTATTTCCCAGGCCCTTCATCTGTTGGTCCACAAAGGAGGATCGATAAGAGAGTTCAAGAAAGCCGAAAGCCAGGAGCATTCCCCATGCTGGACTGAGGAAAGGTTGAAGCAGACCAGGCACAAACCCTTTAGCTCCTTGTCAGCAGCCTTTGATCTGCGTGGCAGCTAACACGAAAGTAGAATTTGGCCCTCCAACTGTACAGGACAAGACTTGACAAGGAAATCAGTTTCTCTGACAATTTCAAAAGCCCCGACACTCTCGTCACTTGGCACTTGGCCATGGGGAATGGTGCTATGGACACTTACGCACCACACCAGAGAAGCCATTTTCCCAGGAAGGACTGGCAGTTCGAGTTCAGGCAAGTCTGTGAGGAATGAAGGACAAGCTCTTCCCTGCCCTTCACTCAGGACAGATGTTGGAGGAACCAAGAGGATTTTGATTGGACAGCTAAAGGAACTTCCTACCTGTCTGGGAGGAAAGACACTAGGAGAGGTGGCCAGGGAGTCTGAAGAAACTCTTAAAGTCTAAAGAATAAGCATATATGCTGCTGGTCTCCTATGATTTAAGCAAAAGATGCTGTAGCTGGCCTTTGGAGGATCGTTCCTCATTTGCAAGGCTACCTGTGATGCACATGTGCATTTTTCAGCTTACCCGCTTGTTCTTAAATAAGTAAACTCCATTATGTTTGGCTTTTTCTTAAAATGTGTTCCTACCATGTGGCTTCCTGAGTGCTCTCATCAGTTGATTTAACCTCTCTAGGCTGCTTTGTACAGAATTAATACCAGATAACTAAGGTGTTGGGCTTGTGGTTGGTTTAGGACTAGGGAGACTGGAAGACATTGTGAGTGTTCCTGTTTAACAAGTCAACCAAAGTGCAGCTACCCATCAGGGATGTTGAGGAGGCTTCCTATAGAGTGAGAAGAGGATTGACAAACTTCAGAGTCCCCACTGACACCCCCAGTTTCTGCCATTCTTCCCTGATGACCGGCTGTATAGGATCATTAAGTTCAAGAAAGTTCTGGAAGCCAGCCTTAAGAAGCAGCACTAATTATTACCCCAAAAGGAGGCATCTAGGTGGCTCAGTGCTTGAGCATCTGCCTCAGGTCATGATCCCGGGGTCCTGGGATTGAGTCACCCATTGGGCTCTCCAAGGGGAGCCTGCTTCTCCCTCTGCCTATGTCTCTGCCTTTCTCTGTGTCTCTCATGAACAAATAAATAAAATCTTTAAAAAAAAATTATTACCCCTAAAAAGAATGTTCTTGAAATTAAGCATGTTGGGAAGATTTGGTAAGAAAATGAGGAAGGTCCAACCTGAGAGTGAAGTGAGAGGCACTCACTAGGTACAAGCAGACACAAACAGAATTCACAGAGTGTGAAGCTGCAGAAATTGTGCCAGAGTGGCCCATGCAGGGAATGAAGAGCAACAGTTGAAGAGAGGGGAAGCAGATCCTGAAAGCTGTCTGGCAGTGAACTGTAGAAAAGCCAATATAGAATCGTGCCAGGTTACCAAAAGGGGGAACCACTGTTGCAGGCCAGATTTCCAGGAAGCAGATTCTGAAATGAAGATTAGGGTGAAGGAAACTTCATGGAAAGTGCTCTTGAGTATCAACCACTATGGCACAAGGGCAGGAAGCAGGGAGGAGCAGAGGGCCACAATGCAGTCACAAGGCCTCAGCCTACCCATCTCTTACAACTGATATGGCCCTTTCAAATTGCCCCAGATTGAGTCATGAGGCCAAGCATTTATATCTATGCATGCTCAATCATTGGACACCAGCTGCCTGTGGGAAGAGGCATGTCCATGGATGGGGCATCTCTCCTCAGCAAGGACAATTCCAGCTGAGTGCCATAAGCCAGCCACATTCCTAGCAGATGAGAGAAACAAATCCTTCCCTCCTGAAAGGAGATCTGGGCATGCAACACAACAATACTGATGAGACACTGCAGAGCTCACCTGGATCTTGCTCTCAGGGCTGTCTTTGGGGAAACTGGCAGAGTTGTCAGAATTTTCCCATGGTGCCCTTCATGTTGCTTCCCAGCATCCTTTATATCCTCTCCTTTCAGCATCCTGGAGCCCCAGTATCTCAGCATGAATCCATACTAAGGGTTCAGAACTCATTATGGTGCCATCCCCTATATGTCAAGCAGTATTTCAAAATCAGTACTCAGAGACACCATGTTTAATTCAAAAGAAAGTACCATTAGAGGTGCAATTTCCATATCAGTGTTAGAAAGGGTCTTTGCAAAGGCCTATTAAAAACCAGTTTGCTAAAAAGAAATCAAAACCCTTCCCCTCCAAAGTGAGTTGTTTTGGGGGATTTTATTTGCCCTGAAGACATGTTTTCTGAACTTTGAGCAGAGTCCAAAGCTGGTGAAAGTTTCCCCTTCTGGGTAAGTTCCAAAGAAGGGTAATGACAGACTTTATATGCTTGGCAGACGTGAAGGTTGGGCCGCCGGAGGGTGTGCACTGGTGCTTCTGAACACACCACAGAAATCCTTCTCCTTCTCAGCAGCAACAACAGCACTGCTCCCTACCACCATCATGACCACCATAGCTGAGGGAGGCCTTCTTTAATTAAAGCAACTATCTTGCCTTACCATCAGTGCAATTAGAATTTAACGAACCAGATCACTTCTTTCAAGGCTTTGAATTATAGCTGATCTCAATATTCATGTACTAAAAAAACAAAACAAACAAATAAACCAACAACAACAAAAATCCAACCATCATCCACTCTGAAAGCATGAGAGAGGCAGCAGAACAATAGGAATGAAAGAGATGGAGCCATTCTATACTGGGGAGATCAGGGTGGCTTGAGAATGACCAGAGGAAAAGTGACCACTTCCTTTCAAGAGTCTAAAAGAATGAGGAGGGCAGCCCGGGTGGCTGAGCGGTTTAGTGCCACGTTCGGTCCAGGGCATGATCCTTGGAGACCTGGAATCGAGTCCCACATCGGGCTCTCTGCATGGAGCCTGCTTCTCCCCTCTGCCTGTGTCTCTGCCTCTTTCTCTGTATGTGTCTCTATGAATAAGTAAATAAAATATTTAAAAAATTAAAAAAATAATAAAAGAATGAGGAAAACTTTCATATTCCTGGTAAGGGGGCAAGGGAGGTATATTAATTAATTACTCAATTAACAAGCATTTATGCAACACCATTTGACCAGGACCTCTGCTAGGTCCATGGACGACTGGACAGGAGGGAAAATACAAAGATAAATAAGACACAGGTTCTATTTTAAGGAACTCACAGTCTACTTCCAGCTATGCTTCAGGCATGCACACTAATGTAACAACTAATAAGACAAGAAAGTCAATGACAGTATGAAGAAAGTCACAGCAGATGGTGAGTACACTTGTTGTGGTACTGAGTAATGTATGTTAATTGTACTTCAATAATAAATTTTTAATTGGAGAAAACAAAAAAAAAAAAAAGAAAAGAAAAGAAATAAAGTCACAGGAGTTGTAAAAGCCATGCTGTTTTGGAGGATGCAGAACCCAAAGGAGTGTAGAGAAAGTGGAGAGTCTTCCAAGAAAGGAACAAAGCATAGTGTGGCAAGAAATGAGCCTGGACCGCTCTGGCATCAGTGAGTAATAATAAGTAACAAAAAAATCAGCCAAGCACTGTTTGGGAAATTTAAGTCATTAATGCTCACAACAACCTTACAAAGTCAGTCCTATTATTCTCCCCATTTTACAGATGGGGAAACTGAAGCACACAGGGATTAATTAACTTGCCCAACATCACACAGATAGGAGGTAGCAGGACTGAGTAGCCACATTAGAAATAGAAAGCAGTGGGGTGTCTGAGTGGCCCAGTCAGTAGAGTAGTGACTCTTGGTTTCACCTCAGGTCATGATCTCAGGGTCCTGGGATTGAGATCATGTCAGGCTCCATGATCAGTGGGGAGTCTGGTTGTGGATTCTTTCTCTCTGTCTGCCCTTCCCCTGCTTGCACTCTTTCTTTCTCTCTCTAAAATAAGTAAATAAATCTTTAAAAAAAATAGAAATAGAAAGCAGTAAGAGGTGAAATTGATTTTATTAATGTTTTCTTGAACTCATATTTCCAAAATATGATTATTTCAATTATGTAATCAACAGAAAAATTATTAATATTTTTTTTCACACTAAATCTTTGAAATCTGGGGGTCCCTGGATGGCTCAGTTGGTTAACCATCTGACTCTTGATTTTGGCTCAGGTTGTGATCTCAGGGTCATGGGATTGAGCCCTGAGTCAGGCTCCCCACTCAGCAGGGAGTCTGTTTGAGATTCTTTCCCTCTGATCCTTCCCCTAATCGTGCTTGCCCTCTCTCTCTCTCAAATAAATAATAAAAAATAATAAATCTTTTTAAAAAGTCTTTGAAATCTGGTGTGATCTGCACTTACAGCACACTTCAATTTGGACATTTCAAGTGCTTAATAGCCACATGAGACCAGTGGATACTATATTAGACAATGCAATGCCAAACCACAGGCTGTGCTTTAAACTGCAAGGCAATGTTTCCACTGTAGGTGACTGACCAGGATAGGACTGGAAAAATACACTGGGGGCAGTTTGGGAAAGGTCTCTAAAGGCAAGTGAAGTAGTCAATGGCTTCTAGAAACCCCTTTTGAACTGACATAACAAATGTAGGCCCTCATATATGAGACAAGCCTGAACCCCTCTTGTGTGATCTGCTCTTTGGTACCAATCAATCACTGTGATGTGGTTTTCTGAGAGGTAATATGGTATGATACTGGAGAGCCCTGATACTGGAGCTCAGCAGACTGGGGTGTGGGCCCTGCCTGCACCACATACCAGTTGTGTGATCTTGGGCAAGTTACTTAATCTCCTTAAACCTCAGATTCTCCATCTACAGCTATAAAATGGGAATAATCATTCAGACGTCACAGTGCTATTGTGAGGATTAAACCAGATAATAGACTTAAAGCTCTTAGTGCAGTGCTTGACAAGTCATAAATGTTCAAGAAATGTGAGCAATTCCTATTATCAAAAGCCACAAGTTACACAATTACAAATTTCCAAGTCACGCAGTGAGCGAGTCTCTGGATTGTCACCAAAGTCTCACCGCCTTTCTATTTGGCCTCTTTCCTTGGTGCCAGGTAGAGACCAAGTCAGACTGGGCAGTAAACTAGTTTAATCCATGTGGCGACCTCATAGAGGTGTGGTGAGAAGACCCAGAGGGCTCACTCAAGAGCCTGCCAGCTTGAGAAAATTTTCCAAGAGATAAAACGGAAAGGAAGGATGAGTAATGATGCCTGAACATGGGTGCTCATCCAGTCAAGAAAAGCCAGTTAAGATCCTTGAACATCAGAGCTAGAAGGAGAGTTAGAGATCACTCAGGGTAGATCAACCTTCCTCCTTTTACAAATGAAAGAATTGAAATCCAATGAGGTGAAGTAAATTGCCAGGGCCAGGCAGCTAGTTAGGGGCAGAGGCAGAGGCAGAAGCTAGGCATCTCAATGCCTGACCCTGGTCCCCACTTAATGAATCCTGCCTGTGACTGCCTTGTTCTCATATCAGCCCTGGCTTTGAGTCAGAAATACCTGGAAAGCTTTCAAAATCTGCAAATGTTGGATCCCTCCACAGGACATTCACATGGATGACTCCTCCTCCTATTATCAGACTCTGCATCCTTACCTTCAAAATCTAGTTCTCTACATATTTCTTCTGTGAGGTTTTTTTCAGTTAGCTATATTAATAATAGTACCAATATCGATAATAGTACTGGCTAATGTTGTGGGGGCTCAGGAAATGCCTGCCACTGTGCTGAGCACCTTGCATGGGCCATCTCATTTAATCCTCACAAGAATAATTCCATTTTTCTTAAGCCCGATCTAGTAGATGGGGAAACCTAGATTCATTCAATGGTGAAAGAATTTGCTCAAAACCAGAATGGTGTAAGGGATCGAGCGAGAATTTAAGCCCATCATGAGGTCTGAATTTGGAGCCCATGCTCTGAAGCCCAAGTCTATATAATCACCATGTGACTTTGAACAATAGAGATCCAGTTCTGCCTCTATTTTATAGATAGGGAAATGGGAGTCTTTGAAAATTAGGTAACCTAATTAGGTCACAATCATAGTTGATGGCAGGAATAACACTGGAGTCTGGGAAATAAACCCAAGAATTATCATCACCATGTGTTATCTGCCCAATATGTGTCGTACTCTTTCTTACAGATTATCTAATTTAGTCCACCTAATGGAGGTAGATATTTTAGTCACACATTATGGGTGAGGAAACCAAGGCACTGATAGGTTAATTAACTTGTCCTGGCTCACACAGCCAGGAAGTGACAGGGCCAGTTTTTTAACTCCTACGTATCTCAACACTGGATTTCCCAACTCCTAGTACATTATATAAAGTATGTGGTACATACTTTACATGCTTTTTAACAATCATCTCAGTTATTCTCCGTAGCAAATAACAAACTCCAAGTTTAAAATGAAGCAATTCAGAGAAGTCAGAAGCATGCTCAAGTTTGCTTGGCTAGTAAGTAGGGGAGCTGAGATTTAAACACAGGTCTGTGTTGACTCAAGGTCTTAAACTCTTCACTACTGATGTGCTGTGCTAGATGACCTGGACCCTAAAAGAAAACAAGGCTTGGGACCATTGTGAGATCCCACAAACACTTCATTTGCTTTGGTTCATGAAAATGAGAAGGGAATGGCCTGTCTGACACTCCAAGTCCCTCCCTAACTGTTGGTAGCTTCCACTCAGTGTGGATTTCAGCACTGATACTTCCCAATAAAGTACAGATCCTCTTGCATTACTTACAAGCTTGAAAATAGACAATAGGAGGTCACACTTTCCAAGAATAAACTCCTTGGGGCTGAGAGCCAGCTGGAGATATTTCAGTCCCAATTAGGTAATTTTGAGGGGTAAGTTATAAGCCTATAAAAGTGAGCAGTCACAGCAGTGATTTGCATGCAATCTTTATAAAGGATTCCAAGAATCATCATTATGAATGCTGGTCACACTTTCTCTAGTGCCTTTACTCTGTTGAGTTCCAAATATTTGTCTAACATAAACTCATGAAGTCCCCCAACATCCCAATGATGATAAAAGGAAGGAGAAGGTGACTTAGCAGGAGGAGGTATGCTTAAGATCAAGGAGGAGACTTAGCAGAAGAATCTAGATCCAGTCCCCAAGAAAAGATGTTAGATCAATTTATTTTTTTAATAATAAATTTATTTTTTACTGGTGTTCAATTTGCCAACATACAGAATAACACCGAGTGCTCATCCCGTCAAGTGCCTCCCTCAGTGCCCGTGGTTAGATCAATTCTAACTCCACTGCATAAGTCATTCAAAGGCAAGAGGTCACATCTCTTCTGCACCTATCTCTTCTGTGCCTGAAGACCAGACAATTTTATTTTCCTCTATTAGAAAAAAATACATGAAAAGAAGCACTAATAAAAAAGAAAGATCAAAGGAAGGAAATAAGCAACTTCCATCTCTACCTTTTCTTTCTTTCTTTCTTTCTTTCTTTCTTTCTTTCTTTCTTTCTTCCTTCCTTCCTTCCTTCCTTCCTTCCTTCCTTCCTTCCTTCCTTCCTTCCTTCCTTCCTTCCTTCTTCTTTCTTTCTTTCTTTTCTTTTTTCTTTCTCCTCTTTCTTTTCTTTTTCTTTTCTTTTCTTTTCTTTTCTTTTCTTTTCTTTCTTTCTTTCTTCTTTTTTAAAGTAAGCTCCATGTCCAGTGTGGAGCCCAATGTAGGACTT
This sequence comes from Canis lupus familiaris, assembly GCF_011100685.1. NCBI lineage: Eukaryota > Metazoa > Chordata > Mammalia > Carnivora > Canidae > Canis > Canis lupus. Next base: position 23,306 of record NW_023330823.1, on the reverse strand, counting down.
GAATGTGTGGCCCTGAGATCAAGATCTGGGCTGAGATCAACAGCTGGACACTTAACTGACTGAGCCACCTAGGCATCCTCTATGTTTTCATTTTTAAAAATCCAGACTTTTCTATCCCATTTGTTGTTTTGAAAAAAGAAATTTGTTTTTTTGCATTTTTCTATAGAAAGGGGTTCTCTGTTTCTCAGTGTGAGTAGTTTGAGATATCTCTCTCTCTCTCTCTCTCTCTCTCTCTCCCTTTTCCCCCATTTGCTTCAGTTCCTATGTCTTTGGAATTTTTTTGTTCCTTCCCTCCAAATTTCTCATTTCATCCCTTCTCTATCTTTTAAATTGGAGTGGTTTCTTCAAGCTCTAAGCAAACTCATTCCCTTTCCTTTCAGCTGCTTTCCTGAATTACTGTTGCACCCAATTCTGTTTTACTGACCACAATTGGTGCAGCTGGGATGGAGAAGGAGCAACTAAAAAAGAAATGCTAATCAGACCTTTTTATAGAGTATAGTAAATACATGCACACACGCTCCGATTTAAGAGAAAAGTATCTTTTCTTCAGTATTCCACACAACCAGGATGGTAGAGTTTCCAAAATTCCCCCAATGCATGTTTCCCCCATTGGCCTGAGGAGGCCAGGTGAGAACCATGGCATGGCTGGCCTTCTCCACATTCCCCTCTTTGAGTGGTTGCAGACGGAGCTCAAACACTCAGAGGAGCAGGGCACATAGACTTGAAGGCACACTTGCCAGGTAAATGTCTATGTGGAGATTGCCAGTGGAAACAGAAATGAGCATTGGGAGGCCACAGAGGCAGGAATGGGGCAGTGAGGTTTCTTATGTTTCACTTAGGGCCAGGAGTAATACAGAGAGCTCCATTAGACCTTTGCCTTGAGACCAGAAGCATGAACCATATTCTGGATGGGATTTTTGGTTGGTGGTAGTCCTTTGGTTTGTTTTGGTTTTTCACCTGGGGAAAAGGAAGAGTGAGTGGCAAGGCCACTGCTGATACTCCAAATCCTGTGTGGCTTAATACCAAAGGTGCTCTACTGGATTTCTTTGAGAATGTTCCCCAACACTTAGCTGGGGAACAAAGCCAAGGAGGGAGGAAAATGAAAAGAACAAATGAGCAAACTGGAGGAAGTGTGTTAGAAAAGACTTGCAAACAAGATCTGTGTAGTTCATGTAACGTGTGGGGGACACTGTTTATTCTCCCTGGGCTTTGGTGTCCCCATCTGCAAAACCAGCTTTAAACTGATTCATCCCAAAGTACATTCTGGCTCTGCTATTCACACTATTAAACTATATAAATAAAACCATTCCCCTTGGTCTATTTTGTTATGGAGTCATATAAAATTGTCCTGAAGTGGGACTTAATTTATTTCAGTCACTGTGTCTACGGGGCCAAAAAGACCCATCTTTTCGAGAAAAGTCCTGTTCATTTAAAATGTGAATTTGACATCAAAGCAATTCTTGTCACCATCCAAAGCTTACTCCTCTGGAGCCCTGAGCAAGGTCCCTTTAAGCTTGGGTGTGTGTGCAAGAAACTGGCGAGTTCACATGTGAGCCCTGCTTTCCCTCTATATCTGACACGGCAAGTGAGGAGGGAGGGGGCGAGGCGGGGGGGGGGGGAGAGGAGGAGATGGGAACTTTCTAACGATCTTCTTTAGTTAATAGGCACAAGTTGTTAGCTTGATCTGAGAAGGCCTCTTTCCCCGTGTGCCAATTCCACCCCCTCCTTTTTGTAATGGGTTTAGTTCCCACAGCTAATGTACTGCGTAATGAGGCCGAAGGGAAGCGGAATGCTCTGGAGTAATGATACGGAGCCTCCCAGGCCCTGACAAAGGACAGAGAGAGCCCGGCTGGATGGTCTCAATGACAGGGTCCAGGCTCCTTTCAGCCCTGGCAAGTAAAAGCCTCCTGCCAGGGCTTGTGCGAAGCAGAAGTGCTTCACAGTCCAGGCCCCAGTGTACAACCCGAAGAGGTCCTGCTATAGACAAATCCCTACCAGGCCAAATTTGTTCATTTTTCTAGACCTGGTCCAACCTTCCTTCACCTCCCTCCTGGTCTTCCAGTCACTGGTTCAGAGGCCTCTTACTCTCAGGGTGGGGTATACTTTCCCTATATAACCCACTCCCCCCTAGGGTAAGAAAGACCCTTGCTCCATCCCGTAAACATTTATGAGGCTGGAAGTGAGGACATAAGAGCCACACTTTGGGCAAGCCAAAGCCCAGTAGGAAAAAGTAGCCACATTGAGAAGGCAACTCTAATTCTCTCGGTCATTTTTGATGGCTCACTTCTCTGTGCTCTATAGCATTTCACTCTAGTGCAATGTCACCTACTTTATTTGGCATGCTAACCCCATCATGTGTGCATCTGTCATCTTCATCTCCTCACCTATACTCCTTAAGTGCTCCTTAGCCACCTTTTCATTCTCTATGGTCTCTACTTATAGCAAACAATATAGACCAGGAGCTCATTCTATGTGTCCTGAGTTGAAATTATTTGAATGACAGGGAATGCCGTTTGAAATATTGACATCCTAGGAAAAAACCTAGAGATTATTATAGATTATTTCCTGAATCAACCCAGTGGACTCTAAGCATTCCCAAAGGGGAAGGAGGACGATAAGGAAAGGTAAGATGTCAGAATCCAAGGCAAAAACTTGCAGCTTTGGACAAATCCAACACTCACCTGTCAACTAAAGAAAAAAATTCAAAACTTCACAGCTGGAGAAATTCAGCAAGAGACAATTGGGATATCAGGAGGAGGCTGATGGGAGAAGATCACATGTATGACTGCAACTTGATGTGTGCTTTGAAGTTTATGAAGTAGGTGTAATATTGACTTCGTCTTCCTACCATCTGTTACAGGGCCCTCTAAAATGCAGGAATGTTGTCTGGCACTTTCAAATGAGAAAAATAGGCTCTTAGTGGTCAGGTTACAAGGTTTCATACTAGTAAATGTCAGAAACAGTACCCCAGACCAGTGCCCTGCTTCCTCTGACATGGATCTCTAAGAATTTGTCAGTATGAGGGAGAAGCTGCAAGAAGAGACGAGTTTGGATAGTCACAAAGGACCAGAACTGGTGAAAAGGGCTTGCTCATTGCCTCCACAAACCTATAACCTGGGGGAACCCTGGAAGCCTGAGTGAGATGAAATTTGGAACAACCAAAAAGACAGGCTTTTTATGAGGTGAGTAGTAATCTTGCAGTGCTTAACTGGATAACAACTAGGAGAACTCATCCAGTCCAGCCATGTGTAAAGCTCTGTGGTAGGTGTTTTGTTTCCCATGGGAATTCTACGAATTAGACCTAGTGCCTGCTCTCATGGGTCTACTTTCAAGATGATGGGATTGGGACATATGAATATCTTTAAAGACAGCTGGGAAAACTCATATCTGATGAGCCCGAGTAGGTTCATGAGGAAAAGTGGGAAGTTTGGGAAAGTTTCTCAGGCCTGATGGTGGGTTCATTTTCTTTCCACCAAATGTGCCTTGAACACTGGACAGTGACAGATGCCTGGACTGGTACAGAGACACGTAGCTCTGTGTTCTGATTCAAGATGCCATTTCTTAGACTGTCACTGCCAAGTTATGGACTGTTTTAAGAGACTCTTCTCATTTCTTGGAAGGTCCTAAGATGCATGGTACCTCTCACCTGCTTCTTCCCTGTTAGACTTACCCAGAAAGGGCTGTCCCAGGCCTCTTTGTAAGTTCTTTAGAGAAGAATCTCTTTAGAATCTTTCATTTTTCTGCATTCAGGCAGAAATAGAACACCTATCTCCAGCCAGGGATCACAATACCACATTCCAGACAGATGGCTTCCTTGTGGTTCTACCTCAGGACTTTTCCCTCTGCCTGGAATCCACCCCTATGGTAATCACATGACCATTTCCCCTCCCCATTCAGATCTCAACTCAAATGTCACCTCTTCAGAGAGGCATTCCCTTAGCTATCCCTCCAATCATTCTCTATCCCCTTGTCCTGGCTTATGTTTTCTTTTTTTTCATAGTTCTTATCACTGTGTGACAGTATATCAATTTCCTTGTTCATGTATTGCCTCTACTAGAATTGTCAGCTCCATTTAAGGAAAGAACCGTGGTTTTGTTGACCACTACGTCTCCAGTTCCTAGGACGGTGACTGGCACACGGTAAGCCCTCAATGACTGCCCAAGGAATGAATGACTACAGAGCATTCCTATTCCTCAGATCACTTGCAACCAAAAGCCAAAGCCAACTATAGCACTAGGTCCCCCAAAAACTGTCCTCCTACCTGCCCCATGTCATCTCTTCTGTCTGAGCAGTTACAACCACCATTGCCATTACCGACCACTGTTTTATTTATTAATATAACAGTTAATATTTGTACAATTATTCCCAAGGCTCATATAATCTTAATAATTAATTAAGTGCCTATAACAGGAGTGTGTCTGGCATATAGCAATGACTTGATTCATATTTTTCTAATTCACTCTCATGACAGTGTAGACTATATTAGCCAGGGACATCATAATCATATGGAAGAGATATGACCATTTGTCAGTACTTTGTTAGGCACGGTGCGAGGTTTTGGGCTAGGGGCTTTTACATACATTTTCTTATTTACTTCTCCCCAGAGCCCCAAGAGGTAGGTATTTTTATCCTCCAGGGTCACAGTTGGTAACTGGGCTATGGATATTCCAACTTAAGTCTGTTTGACCCCAAACCATATTCTGTACTAAAAAAAATCCTGCCCTGGAAAAAAGCCTTACCTCCTCAGTTACTCCTAGAAAAAGCCCTGTTTTTTCACCCAGAAAATGAAAGACCTTTCAGGTACTTTGCAGTTGTCAGTTCCATGATTCTATCTCTTCCATCTTGGTGTGAGCAGGATCATGAGCTTTACTACCTGCCTCTATCTCTGCAAGATAATTTCTTCCAAAGACACTCAGGTAATCTGTCTCCTCATTTTGTACCCCCTTCTACTTCTTAGATTATTTCCCTTCTCTGAGGAGGACATATGATGCCCTTGTCCCTCACTGCCCCCTTCATGAAAAGGCTTTCCCCCAAGGCTCTGCCTGCCTGACATGCACCCGTTCATTAAAAACGAGTGACGTCCTCTTTCAGTCGGCCTCATCATGTTCTTCCTGGTTTCGCCCAGAGCTGCTGCCAAGACTTCCCACCTCGCCTGCCTGGCAGACATAACTCTTTTATGCTAGGGCTCGGTTATCAGAAATAAAATGAGCCCCTAAGTCAATCAAGCCCAGGCAGTTGGGCCGCCTTCTTCATCAGTTATCAGAGTTAGGGAATTAGGACTCAAGCCAGCCTTCTAGAACCAAAGTCTATTTACCCAAAACACCAGCACTCACTAGCAGAGTGATGCTCCTGCGTGGTTTGGAAAAAAAAAACTTCTGGCATTACAAGCTGCAAGCACAGAACACTATTGGTTGGAAGAACAGAGGGGGGTTTATGATCCACTTAAAATATTTGTGTAAGGAAACCAGGGATTCGCCACCTGTTTCCCCTTCTACTGATATTTATGACAGCTGAGGAATCTTACGCTTCACAAAAGCTTCGGCTCTATGCCCAAACCCTCTAGCCTATTCTTTCCATTTACATGAACATTTTCACAGAAAAGCATAAACCTCGCCTCGTCATAAAAGAGGAGAGTTCTCCCCTCTTCCAGCAGGGTGATGAACACTCTTGCACAGGTCGTGGCAGCTCAGCCCCATCCTCTGGTTTGGAGCAGGAGATGAATGTGCTGCCATGTATGCTCTTCTCCTGATCTGGGGCCATTGTTGGCATGAATGGAAGTAAAGAATGGAGTGCCCATAGGCATGCAATAAGAGGTACACTGGAGGGAAAACCAATTTCCCTAGTTTCTTTTCGGTGCCTCTTACTCCTAAATGGCTGTTAGATTTCTCCTGGAAAGTGTCTGGATATGATGAATCTATCAACAGAAACTTGAATTCTCCTTACTCCCCACCCCTTCACCTCCACCTCCAAGGGCCAGAGAGTCTGGCTGGGCACTCTGGGAACACCACTGGCTCCTACACCCAAGGAGCCTACAGGCTTTTGGAGGGGAGCACCACTGTAAAAGCAGAACATTTTATAGTTAGAGGTGCTCTTCAAGGTTATCTGGTCCAAATCTCCTCTTTGAATAAACATGGAAACTGAGGCCTGGAGAAACAAAGTGAGATATTCCAGGTCCCACAGCTAACTGGTAGCAGGGGAAGACTAAACTAGATCTTCTAACTTCCAATGTAGTATGCTTTTCATTATGCCATCGGGATCATGATAAAAAATAATTTGTTTAGCACCTGTCTTTGGACTGTGCTGCTAACCAAAGTCCATTAAGTAGACATGGTTCAGGCTCTTTGCTCACAGCTTAGTGTGAGAACAGAGACCTGACTACATCAGGTGTATTGAAGAGGACATCATGGTACATTCACATACACTGAACCAAGGGAAGCACGAAACAAACCATGTACTGGCTTTATTGCGAGGGTTCTTGGTGTTCTGACAAAGTTATGGTAAATCCTGTAAGTCAGGTCAGAAACTAAGAATCGGGAGCATATCTTGCTGGGAGGTGAGAAACGGCAAGGAGGGTAGCCCGCTGAGAGAAACTAGACTGAGATGACAGATTCAGCATCCACTCCAGCATCATCCTTTCACCCCAAACCTCTAGACCTGATGTCCTTTAAAAACCCATGAAACGCTGGGAAACAAGAAACCTAAGGAGATTCTAGAGTGACAGATCTGGGGAGAACATCCCCAGAAGCAAGCTCATCCATCCTTGAGGTAGGGTTTAACCCATCCACACCTACAGGCTTCCAAAAAGATGTATCCACACTTTCCTAAAATCTGAAGAAGATACTTCTGCCTCTTGTAAGGTGACATTTCTCAATGCTACCCTAATCCTCATAGTTAGGAGCCTGAATTCACTGTGCTTCATGCAACAGCCTCTCCCTTTTGCTGGGGAGGTAGTGGAACTAGAAACCTGTTGCATTTTGTCACTACTACACAATCCCTCAGAGGACTATGTTAGCCATGCCCTCTGTAGCTGTTTCCTCTCTCTCTCTCTCTAGCCTTTTCTTCTGCAAATTATACAAACCTGCAGCTCCAAACTTTATGATTCTCCCAGATCCCTCTTCTTGCTTTACCTTCTAACAAGCCCAGAAACACTGTTACTAAATTCAATCTTCTGATTGTTCTTCTGATTGTCTCTGGAGTGAGGGCAATGAATTGGCCTATCTCTCTAATTGCACTATGATTTAAGCCACTAATTGTTAAGTATCATAGTGTGATAAAGTCATCAGCTCATTTTATAGGAGGGTTTTTTTCTTTACAGTCCAGCTTGCTTTGTATTACACTGCTCCATCACCTTATTGTACTAAAAGCCAGAATCTTAACCAAAATTTCTTTTTTTAAAATTTTATTTATTTGTTCATGAGAAACACACACACACACACACACACAGAGGCAGGCAGAGACACAGGCAGAGGGAGAAGCAGGTTCCCTGCAGGGATCCTGACGTGGGACTTGATCCCAGGTCTCCAGGATCACACCCTGGGCTGACGGCGGCACTAAACCGCTGAGCCACCCGGGCTGCCCTTAACCAAAATTTCTGCCTCACCCTGTCTTAGCTTTCTTTACCCTTGTGTACTTTACTGAAGTTTGCCGAAGCCACTACTTCTGCCACTTGATCAATGGTCAATTCTTAATTATCCACATGTAGAATAGCTATTTTGTGGGTCTTCATTTGCTGTTGGCTCTTGTGTGGCATGGACTTCCAGAAGACAGACAATTCCATGCAAGCTACCGTGAGGAAAGCAGACACTTGCCTGGTTGAGATCTGTACCCAGAAACTTAGAATGGCCAGGTTCTGGACAGTTAGCTAACTCCAGGGACCAGGTGATGTGTAGTCAGCTCCTTCTGCCTATAGAAGAGGAAGCTTATCTGCTCTTCTAAGAAAGCTTGGTTCTGGGTGATGATCAGCATCCTCTGTGTGCTTAGCAAGACACTGCAAATGCCTGTTGATGAACAGACATCATTAGTTAATCCATCTGCAGGCTCTAAACACCCACAAGGGATTTGAATTCCACACTACTGAAGCAGCAGCGGAGGCAGCAGCTGTCGCTCAGCACCTGCCACAGGGGAACTGGCCAGATTTCAGAAAGGGTCCTCTGAGGCCAAAGATTGCAAGAAGTAGAGATTCCAGGGGCATGGGGGTTGACAGCTGGCGTTGAAGGGGAAGGTGCAGAGAGGAATTGGAGGGGGAAAGGAGAAGGGAGGATAGTGCAAAAAAACCCCCAAGAAACCCTCCTTAAAAGTGGGCAGAAAGAGGACAAACGGCAAAGGAGCATCCTCAAAATGAAGCCAGAGATCACTAAGGGAAGTTCTGGCAGGAAATCTGACTGCCTTTCCCAAGGACACCTTCCTGCTATTTTGGCCACCAGAGGGCTCCTGTATTCCAAAGATATTATGGAAAAGTGATAAATGTCTCCAATATTTCCCGCTTTAAGCATACACCTGTGAAATTAGCAATTTCTGTTTATGTATACAAAAGTTGTCTTTGAGGTTGGAGATTCAATTCTAATTTCAACACTGTGTCCCCTGACTCAATATGGACAGAAACCATCAACTCTCTGCTGTTTATCTGCAGAAATGGAAAGGCTGCCCCCTATCTTGTTACAACCTACAGCCAGAATCAGGTTAGGGAGAGGCAGAGGGAGAAAATGATTCCAGCAAAGTAAGACTTGAGATTACAGAGATACAGATCATCTTTTCCCAATGTTCATATTTAGTTAAGGATTAGAAGCCCCGTTTCTTGCATGTCTTGTACCATCCTTGACCTGGTGAAACTCATATGTCAAGGAAAAGAATAATGCCCATGTGTTTGGTAAAAGGCTCAGGTTAATGGGTCAGCTCTGTCAATTTCTAACTATTTGACCTTGGCCCAAACACCTAACCTCACGAGCTACAGTTTTTTCCTCTATAAAATGGAAAGTATTCTTATCTCATAGGCTGGACATAGAATTGAATGAGATAATGTCTTTGAAGAGAGTTGGCACGTGGTAAAAACTCATTATTCACTCAGTCACTCAAGTCTGCACTACATTTAAGATGGACATTACCAAGAGTACCAATACAATTGCAAAACCAGAACAAACTGGGCAAGCTCAGTCTGAAGAAGAGAAGGCTAAGAATTACATGCTATCTACCTTCATACATTTGAAGGACTATGATGTGGAAGAGGAATTAGAACTTTTGGCAACCCAAGAAGTAGAAATGGGATCCATGGATGGAAGTATTAGGAAATCAGATCAAGCTTGCTAGAGAATTATATGAATTGCCTAACATTAAAGCTTTCCATGCATGGAGTGAATCATCCATGTAAAATATCAAGCTAGCTCATATCTGGGCAGGGGAATGGTCTTCAAGGAGAAGTTGGATGAGCAAAGTCAGTGAAGTTGTAGTGTAATTCCTGCATCAGCTGATTATGTGACCCACAAGACCCTTTCCAACTCAGGGAATTCTACGATTCTTGGTTCCAAACAAAGGGGGAAGAGGGAAAGCATCGTTATGTCAGACTGGTTAAAAGGATGGTCACTTTTCCAACCTAGCAGATGTGGACAAGTATACTTCCCCTGTAACATACACTTCCTATGCATCTGGCCAGCCCCGATCTTATTCCTGGCCATAGAGTGGCTGGTGCTTAAGCCTTGGATAATTATTCTATGTCAAGAGCAATGCTACTCACATCAAAGATGGTTGATGTAGACCCACTCCAGTATTTTTGGAGTGCCAGCTTTGTGTTTCTGACACAAGAGTGGATGTCCAAAGGAAGGTAGGGATGGAGGGAAAACAGTGAATAAAGAATGAATACACAATGAAGAAAGGGTGGGTACATGCTTGGGTTATAGTTCAAGCTTCTTTTAGATCAGGAACTGTGTAATCTGGATCACTTTCCTTCCCTCTCTTCCTCTATCTGACACTGAAAGCAATCTTTTCTCTCATAGCCAGGGAACTCTGTCAGGAGGCGAGAGTTTGGACATAGGACTTTTGGAAACACTTCATCTGTATGAGCTGCAATGGAAAAACAATCCCATTTAGACCTTCTCTCTAAAAGGTTAAGTGAGTTTTCGTGGTTTTTCTAAGATAGAATGGAATGAGAAGATTTTGAAATTCAACTTGATCGTTAAATAGATGTGAAAATGTTAACAGTATCCATCTCAGTTTCTTTACCTGTAAAAGTGAGATACTAATACCCCTTGGAATTTTTCCTGATTGCATGAAGTGCCCTGTATAGGGCGGGGCACATAGTGCTGTTAGACCATAGTAAGGTGCTCTTGCTATTACAGATTGAGTAGCAGTCAGGAGCAAGGGACAAAGGAACTGGAAAAACCCCAGCTCAAACAGGAAGGATATGCAGATTTATAGATTTGGAAGAAAGGTGTGGGTATGTTTGCCTTGAAGGAGTAACCAAGAGGCTGTTACGTTTGAAGTTATGTAAATGAACTGGTATCTTTACCATATACACAGGGTTTGGTTTACGTAAGGTGAGGACATGGGTGTATACGCTATGTCATCAAACGGGCACAGGGTCAGTCACCATAAAAAGAAACAAGTTGGATCATATTGCAAGGGAGCAACATTCCCCACATGGCTGGACTCTAAAAAGTAAATGGATCCCCACTGCAGGTAAGGTTGCCCGAGGAAGGGCAAGCATAGACTCTTAAAATCAGTTTTGAAGTAATGGGTATGTCATAGGGCAGATGGTAGCCAGTGGCACTCCAGTTTCTCTAAGGCCAGTGGACAGAGAGATGTGCTTTGATTGAATCAGTTGAGAACTAGTTAACCCCAAAGGCCTTCCCTACACTCAGATCTGTTAAAATGTCAGTGTTATGACCATAGGACATTATGAAACAGTCTTCTTTTTTTTTTTTTTTTTTTAAGATTTTATTTATTTGAGAGAGAGAGAGAGCGTGCATGCATGAGCAGTGGGGAGGGGCAGAGGAAGAGGGAGAGGGAGCCGCAGACCCCCTTCTGAGCAGGGAGCTGGATATGCGACTTAATCCCAAGATCCTGGGATTGTGACCTGAGCCAAGGCAGATGCTTAACTGACTGAGCCACACAGACATCTTGAAATAGTCTTCTTGAGTGCTTTCAATATAAGGCCATTACTCATGATATCTGCCATCTTCACTGAATTCGTATCCGGATGCCAGTCGTAGGATACCAGGTAGCTGTACGCATCTGTTGGCCATAGTAAGTACATAATGTTTCATTGGAAGAATGGAAAAATACCATGACTTTTCAGTCACAGGATCATGATTTGTGCCAGGGCCATGTGGGTCTGTGGCAGAGACTCAAAGACATCGAATTCTAACTACTGGCCCTGTTATTTGCACTGTTAGGCAAAGTGCCTGCCAACGAAACAGGGTACCAAATACTTCAGTAGTCACTTCCATTACTCTGCAGGGCAAATATAATTACCTATCCTCTGTGGAGAAGGCCTTGGAAAAGATCAGTTAACTCTCTTTCAAAAGTTAAGCAATTTCCTTCTCAAGAACTTGAAGTGGGAGGGAATGCAAGTCACCTGTCCTGTTTGCAAGAACTTCCTATGTCTCTCCCTGTAGCCCACCCTCCCTGATGCAGTCAGAAGGGTCTGCAGATCCAATGGATTTCAGACTTTTTAAACCCTGAGCTACTGTAATAAGTACATTTTATATCATGATCCAGAACACACACATGAGCACACACAAATACATCCATTTCATGAAACAATACCTACTGCATGCATGTATTTTGATATTTTCTATCCCATTCTATACTCACTCGTTCCATTTTTGAAATGTCCATGACCGGGACGCCTGGGTGGCTCAGCAGTTGAGTGCCTGTCTTAGGCCCAGCGTGTGATCCTGGAGTCCTGGGATCAAGTCCCACATCGGGCTCTCTGCATGGAGCCTGCCTCTTTCTCTGCCTCTCTTCTCTGTGTGTCTCTCATGAATAAATGAATAAAATTAAAAAAAAAAAAAAAAAAAAAAAGAAATGTCCATGACCTGGATTCACTATATAACCTGAAGTTTCAACAGTGTTTTTCACCACCAATCTCTTCTACCTATTTAAAAGCCTTCAATTGCTCTCCATTTTCTACCAAATTAAAGTTCAAATTCCTGGAACACCTGGATGGTTCAGCAGTTGAGTGTCTGCCTTCAGCTCAGGTCATGATCCTGGGGACCTGGGATCAAGTTCCGCTTTGGGCTCCCCGCAGGGAGACTGCTTCTCCCTCTGCCTGTGTCTCTGCCTCTCTCTGTGGGTCTCTCATGAATAAATAAATAAAAATCTAAAAAAAAAAAAAAAAAAAGTTCAAATCCCTTAACATGACAAAGGCCATACATAATGGTCTTTCTCTTCCAGATCAATTCTGCAATATTCATCCAAGCACCCTATATTTCCACACACCCGGCACCTGACCTTTGTAAGAGACCCACACTCACAATGCTTCTCATTGCAGAAAAAAATTCTCTCTATCGTTAAGCAGTATCCCAGATATCACCTCCTCTGAAGACTACCCGGATCTGCCCAAGCAGAACCAAACTCTCCGCTAGGCTCTGGTCTTTAGGAATTCTCTTCTTGTAGAACATAGAATGATCATCTTACCCTCCTTCTCATAGTTTAGATGTCCTTCTCTATTTTTGAATTGGTAGCAGTAATTTAAAAAGAAAAAAAAAAACCCTTGGTACAACTAGACACCCCCAAAAAACAAATAATCCAATTAAAAAATGGGCAGAAGACATGAACAAACATTTCTTCAGAGAAGACATACAGATGGCCAAGAGACATATGAATAGATACTCAACATCACTCATCATTAGGGAAATGAAAATAAAAACTGCAATGAGATATCACTTCAGGGATGCCTGTGTGGCTCAGCAGTTAAGTGTCTGCCTTCAGCTCAGGGCGTGATCCTGGAGTCTGGGGTGGAGTCCCACATCGGGCTCCCTGCATGGAGCCTGCTTCTCCCTCTGCCTGTGTCTCTACCTCTCTGTGTCTCTCATGAATACATAAATAAATAATTAAAAAAAGAGAGACATCATACCAGTCAGAATAGCTAAAATCAAAACACAAGAAACAAGCGTTTTCAAGAATGTGGAGGAAAAGGAACCCTCTCACATTGTTGGTGGGAATGCAAACTGGCGCAGAAACTGTGTATGGAGGTTCCTCAAAAAATTAAAAATAGAACTACCCTACAATTCAATAATTGCACTGCTGGGTATTTACCCAATGAATACAAAAACACTAATACAAAGAGATACATGCACCCCTATGTTTATTGCAGCTTCAATTATGGTAGCCAAACTATGGAAGCAGCCCAAGTGTCCATCCACAGGTAAATGAATGCAGAAGATGTGGTATATCACAAGCAATGCAATATTACTCGGCCATTGAAAAGAATGAAAATTTGCCATTTGCAACAACATGGTTGGAACTACAGAGTATAATGCTAAGCAACATAAGTCAGCCAGAGAAAGACAAATACCATATGATCTCACTCATATTTGGAATTTAAGAGACAAAACAAATGAGCAAAGGAAAAAAAGAGAGAAAGACAAACCAAGAAAGAGATGCTTAACTACAGAGAACAAACTGCTGGAGCTGATGGTAGGAAAAGAATACAAAATACTGATTCACAGGCCACAGTAAAACTCTGTTGCCAAACAAATGCCCTGTTACAGTCTCAGATGGTGGGCAGTGGATGTCCTGATTTACAACCTGTTGCAGAGCTTAATGAACTCCCAGGTCATCTTTATCTATGCAAAAATAACAACAGAAAGACCCGCAGTGCTCCGTAGTTTTCAAAGCAATTATTCGCACATTATTCCATTTAATTATGGTGTGTCAGAGCTGGAGGGGTCTTTAGGAGGTCAGTCTAATCCCTCAGCCTGCAGCAAATGAAGACTGTGACCTGCCCAAGGTCACACCCTTGAGTAGCAGCAGATTGCAACGCTCTTCTTATCAAACCATACTTTTCACACTCAAAGGAATCCAGTTCTCCCATGTTCTCCAGGATTCCGAGGGCTCTACCGGCTTCATTCTGCCCGGATTTCAAAGCCCCCTCCAATGAAGGAGTGTCTACCTTATCTTTACAAGATTCCCAGGCAGGGGCTCGATAGCCTCTCTCTCAACCCTTCTTATAATTTGCTGCCACATGAGCTAATGTGGTCTTCACAGTACTGTATCCTTATTACCAAGAGTGCCTAAGCTATTAACTCACCAGTAACAGGTGCCAAATTGCCTCTCCTTTTGCACAAGATGTTCATTTAAAATCAAATTGCACATAAATCCCTCCAGTCCCTGCTCCCTTCCCTCTGCCCTCAGCCTTTTTTGGTCTTTTCTTCCCCGTCAGTACTCCCAATCTTGTCTGCAGAGAGGCTCTGAGACGATCTGCAGGGAACGAAGGCTGGGGGGACTGGCGGGGCACAGGGCCACAGGGCCACAGGGCTTACTCTACCCCTAGAGCCCAGCTTCTCGGAGGGGCATCAGGGGTGGCCGGTGGAAGCACTCAGAGAACCAGGACGCCCCTTCAGGACTCTTTAGAACAACTCCCGCATCTCACGGATGTGGAAACTGAGGCTGGGAGTGCAGAGGCGACCTGCCCAAGCAATTAGGGCCACCCGGCTAGGAGGACGCGCCCAGTTTCTGCCCTCCCAGGCCGCTGCTCTTCCTCCGCCACAGCCTTCGAGGTTGCCGGCGAGGACCCCGAGCCTGGGAGGCGGGAGGGGATGGAGGAGGCCCAGCTGCAGGGGGCGCCGCCCCGGGAGCCGCAGCACAGCGGGGAGGGAGCGGAGCGGGAGGCGGCGGCCCCCAGGCTCGGGCGGGCTCGCCGCACACCTCCGGGGGGCGCCGTTCCTGGCGCGCTCTGGCTCGGGGCCCCGCCGACCACGGCCGCAGGGCGCAGGCACAGAGGGCAGGTGTCCCGGCCTCCCTGCGAGCCGGGCCGGGGGCTGCCGCCCCACGGTGGGGGAGCCCGGCCCCCAGCGCTGCCCGCGGCCCCTTTCTGGGGAGCCAGGGACAGTGTCCGAGCGCCCTTCCCCATTGACTGGGATTATCCCTTTTGAATTGTTCAAAAAAAAAAAAAAAAAGCTGCAGCTAGCGAACCCTGCCTGACAACACCGAAGGAATTTTTCCCAGGGATCGGCCGAAAGCTGACTCACATTTAAAGACTTGCCCAAAGTGGTCATGCCCCTCTGAGCAAATACCACAGGCATGTAGGACCTCGCTCCCCGGGCCTCCCGGCCGCCCGGGCTCCCCGCGCGCCCGCCCGGCCCCCCCGCGCGCCCGCCCGGCCCGGCCCGCCATTGGACGAGCGCGGCGCCGCTTAGCCGGGCGCAGCCAATCGGAGCGCCGCGTGGCCGGGTTGCCGGCCGGGTTGCCGGCCGGGCGGCGGGGCGTCGGCGGGGAGGCGCGGGCGGGGCGCTGCCGCTGCTTGTTTCCTGCCCGGGGGCGGGGGCGGCGGGGGGGCTCGGCTGTTTGCTCAGGCAGGTGAGGCCCGGGAGGGAGGTGCCGAGGAGGAGCGGAGCCGCCCGCACCGGAGGCTGCCCCGGGGCCCTGGCGATCCAAGTTCCCAGTGCGGCGGGAGCCACCCGGAGCCGCGAGCTGGCCGGGCTCGGCTGCCTCGGGGCTCCGGCACCCCAGCCAGTGCCCGGCTCCCCGGCCCGCCGGCGGGCGTCGGGACCGAGCGAGGCGGCTTGGAGGGAGGGGCGAGAGCGCGGGCCGGGCAGGCCGCTCGGGCTGGGTCTCCTCCTCGTGCAGCTCTGGCCCCGCTCGGCGCTCATCTCGGCACGGGGCGCGGAGCACGGGAGCTTCGGGCCGCATCACCTGCGAAGTCCCTGCCCGGAGCTTCTGGCTCTGCCCTCCACACCAAGAGACGTTCCCCTGTCCCGAAGGGTTTTCCGCCCAGCGACCCTAGAGCTTTTCTTGACATGTGAATGGAATCCCAAACTCCCCGTCCTTAACGACCTTTTCAGTACGCCCACGGCTCCAGTCAGGCCTCATTCCCCTGCGTCTCTCGTGGACCGCTAGCAGTGCCCACTGCGCGCCCCAGTTCTTTCCTACCCCGGGCCTTTGCACATGCTGCTCCTCTCACCTGCAACCCCACTCTCCCGCGGCCTGCTCCCAGCTCATCCGCAGGGCCCTGAACAAATGGTGCTTTCTTAAGGCCCTCCCTGCACCCTGATCAGCCGCCGTCTCTTATGGCACCCTGTGGTTTGCCATTGCAGCAAATATCCAAAACTGTAATTTTATAAGTTTATTTGTATTTATTTGCTTAATGTCTCCCCTGCTAGAAAGGACAGAGGCCACTTCTGTTTTGTACCTAGCATCGTGTCTGGCATTCAATAAATACTAGGTTGAATTCATTTAAAAAAAAAATGTATCTTCAGGAGTAAAGAATCATTGTACTCATTTAACAGATGAGGGCTGTAGAAACTCGGACAAGTGAGGTAGCTTACCTACATTCAAATAGGCAAAAATGTTCAACCCGTCTCTGGCTTTCTGCTTGTGTTAGGCAATTGTATTATAAAATCATAGGCCTTCTAAGAGGTGACAAATGCTAGAACAGATAGCTATAGCACTTTGGGTGCTGTGACTTTGCTTCTGCCATCCAGGACTCTTCAGCCCAATGGAAGATCTGTTCACTTACTCATTCAACAAATATTTATGGAGCACCCATTAGGAGCCCAGCAGCACAACGGTAAACAGGAGAGTTGCCTTCAGAGCTTACTGGTGAGGGGGAATCTAGGCACCACAGCTGCAGCCTTGTCTACCCATGAGCAGAATCCACTCTGCCCATTTAGTAAAATACATGGGTTATCTATTCTGGTATCTTCTTGTTGGTTTCAGGGTCTATTGTGACATGAAATAGGCTTAGACCATACTTTTTATTGGACTAAAAATGCATTCCCAATATTCCCAGATTAAAAAAAAATTTATTCTGCTTTAATTTATACAATTGTTTTAGATTATTGATGAAGTCTGGGAGCCAACCATCATTCTTTCTGAAGGAGAGAGATGCTAAAGCAGGGAAGCATTATCCATGGGGAGAGATTTTTCCGGGTACTATTTCCTTAGCTGTGATCTAACAACTGGCCCTGCCATCATCTCTAGCCACTGCCCCTCCCCACTGACACAGATGCACACTTGCGCCTCCTCCTCCACCATCACCAGCGACATAAAGGGGGAAGGGAGGGAATATCAGGACCAAGTCCTAGCTCTCCCTTAATAGCTAAGTCATGTGATCTCTAGCAAGTCACTCACTGCCCTTCCAAGCCCCAGGCTCCTCATCTGGCCCAAATACGTTCCAGCAAGGAAACATCTATGAAATGAAATTGCCCCGTTACTTTATTCCGTCACTTAGCACATATTTATTGATCATCTGCTGTGCACCAGGCACTCTGTCCAGCACTGGGATGGCTACAGTAAGGAGCAAAACTATTGCTGTGGTCTCTGTCCTCGGAGAACTGATGGTCCAATGTGGGAAAGACACTTGCAATCAGCAATTAGTCCAATTAAACAGTTACTGACCAAACAGTCACCATATACATATAATTAGAAACTGAACTGAGTGCTAAAGCATGGTCACATCAGTGTGCAAAAATCCCATGGCAGGAAGGCGCTTGTACATTCCAGGAAGCTGAGAAAGCCAGCGTGGCTGCAGGAGAGGGAAGGGAAGAGGGCCAAGGTGCTGCGGGGGGCTCAGTGTTGATCTGACAGCTATGGGAAGCCACTGGAGGACTTTACGATGACGATTTTCTGTTCCAGTTTTTATTTTAAAAAATTATTACTCAGTGAGGCAAGGGGAGAGGAGAAGTAAGAGAACTGCTAGGAGTTGAGGAACAATGGGAACTTGGTTATGGTGATGACAGTGGGGAAGAGAAGGGTTGTTGGACGAGACTGAAGAGAATTCATCAGCGGCGCTGATCTATCTTTAAAGCCCAGGTTCTCATTTTTTCTCCATTTCCTCCCAGAAAAACACACATTTCAGATTGTAAATCCCAGCCCTTTGCGCACCCACTAATGTGGCAGCAAGCTTATTCTACATTCGCTACTTTCTCATTCGCGCCGGCGTATGGTCACGTGCCACGGATCCTGGGGCTGTGAGCCTCCTAGGTCTGTGCATATTGTCCCTCGCTCTCCCCTCCTGTGAACCAGTCATCATGTGTCCTCTCGTCAGTATGATCTTTCCCTTAGCTGGCTGGCAGGGCAGGGCAGGGCAGGGCAGGGCAGGGGTTGATCCTGGTCCTTTGACACCTTGGCAGTTAGCAGAGTGGAGCTTCAGAGCCCACAGTGGGGACTCCTTGAGGGCAAAGCTGCTGGGGAAGGGTGAGAAGGCCATATTCCGTTTTCGCACGAGGCCCCTTTGGATACAGACTCATCTCACAGGAGTCCCGCCGCTCAGAGCTTGGGGGCCCCAGCCAAACTTGCCCTCTCTTGCGGATTGTTCCTGTGAGTCCTAGAAATGCCCTGACCTGTTTCACTTTCAGTTCTGGCACACACACACACACACACACACACACACACACACACACACACATTCATCCTCATACACCTGCCTCAGGCTATGGTGTTTCCATTGAAGAGGGAATGCCATTATTTGCTCCTTGTGGTTAACCCCATAGGATATAAGCCTTGTCTACATGGGAAAATGTGTTCTTGGATATTTTGCAAGTTGCCCCCCTTTATGTGATCCAACATTTTCATTGAACCCTTCCACTGACCTCTGACGGGATGTGTCTCTACCTGAAAAGGCAGATCTTTAGGGAGCTCTGAGCCACAGGGCTCCTTTGGCTGGTTCTCCAAGGTAGAAATCCCAGTGACTCCTCAATGGGCTGCCCCAGTTAGCTTCACACCAGAGAAAATCCCAGCTTTCCCCACTTCCTGTTGCCTCTGGCCCTTGGCAGTCCTCGGTCCAAGGAGGATCTAGGTGAGATGGTTAGGTGAGAGGATATCATTAGCTCCTGGTGCCCTGTCATCCCTCTTGGAGCCTTTCTGCCTGGAGTGTGTGCGGCAGACGGTGGATCCCCTTATCTATAAAGGCAGTACTTGTTCAAAGCCCTGAGACTGGGACAGCAGCCACTTACCAACACTCAGTGTGGCCAAGCCTGTCTGCGTGGCTCGGGTCTGATGCCCAAGAGAAAGCAGGGTATCTCAGGGGTCGATCTCTGGGCTGGCTATCTCCCAGTTCGTAAAGCAATTAGCAGAGGGGCCTGGCCCTCCCAGCGTCCATTCATTCTTTCTTTCTTTTATTCATTCACCAGACTAAGAAGAGTTACCCAAGGGCAGGGATCATATCATATTCATCAGTAAATTCCTACCGCTTAGCCCTGAGCCTGGCACTGAAGAGACTCTTCAGTGAATGAACCCATTCAGTGACCATGCAGGGTGCAGTGCAAGTCCCTTGAGGATATGCAGCAGGTATAGGCCACAGGGGTGGGATGCAAATCCTTGCCTTCCAGGAACTCACAGTCCAGGTGGGGCAACAGTTGTTCCACAGCGATTTCTTCATCTTAAGTGTGGGCCAGAGCTGGAGTAGGGCCTGCTGGGAAATGAGTAAGCAGGTCCCAAGGCCCCAAAACCAAAAATAGCAACCCACCTCTCCTAGCATTGATGTTGTTTTTTTCTACCACCCTCATTCAAGGCTCAGGGCTTTCTCCTTGCACAGGGCTCTTAGCTTCATACCTTTGACCACTCTTCTGCCTCCCTGGCATCCCAGGGCCCCACGTCGGGATTCTGTTTTTATGGGGTACCTGGGTGGCTCAGTCAGTTGGGTGTCTGCCTTTGGCTCGGGTCGTGATCCCAGGGTCTTGGGATCGGCTCCGCTCAGTGGGGAGCCTGCTTTTCCCTCTCTCTCTCTGCCTGCTGCTCCCCCTGCTTGTGCTCTATCTCTGTCAAATAAATAAATAAAATCTTAAAAAAAAAAAAAAAGGATTCTGTTTTTATAACACCACTGGAACAGGCAGGCAGGTAGTGAGGCTTAGTGAAGGGCTCCGGACTGGCAGATCCAAGTTGGAATGCAGTTCCCACCACTCCTTGGCTGTCTGGAGCTGCACACACATTAGTAAACCCTCCTGAGCCTCAGTTTCTTAATCCCACAAAGGAAGATGACAACAAACACCCACAAGCATGTACCCCATGCCAGGCTGTCTGCTTTAACTTCTTCAGTCTTCGGCATCAGTGATCGCCACTTTACAGATAGGAGAGTAAAGCACAAGAGAGGAAGGACTTGTCGGCAGAGGCAAGAGGAGAATTGCAATCCCGGGAAGCAGCTCCTCCAAGCCTGGCTTCGTCCCATCGCCCTGCTCTCAGCCCCACTTTTTATGCGCCCTCATGGAGCGCTTCACAGGCCCCTTGCACCCAAGCAGAGCACGTCTCCTGGCTTCACAGCCTTTATAGAAACACGGATCCTTCTGTCTGTTTCTCCAGGCCTTGACCTCAAGCCCGAGCCCGGGACTCCAGGCAGGTCCTGACTCTCCACCCCGCTGGGCTGCCGCTCAGAGAAATTTCCCTGAACTCACCCTCCTCTTTCCTGGGCTCGCAGCCTCAGGTCAGCGGTCAGTGGCAGGTCCTCTGACCCGTCCCGGCAGCACTCCCCTGTTCCAGGCCGGCCCCCGCAGTCACTGAGCCTCAATTGACTCCTGCTGTTTTCTCATCTCCAGGCTCTCTCACGCGGCTTCCTTTACCCCTTTCATCCCTGCCCCCCACTCAGCTCCCACATCCTGCCCTGGGGCCCTCTCCCTGGCCCCAAGAAGTCTGTCTCGGCATTGTTCTCCACTTCCAGCATTAGCATTCTCAAGGCCCACATTTGCATTTTGATGGCTCCTGTCCCAGCTAGACAGGGGTACACTTTGATGCATATATATTTGGAGAGGAGCGCTTTCTCCTGCACAGCGTCTAATTTTCCACTTTGATTCAAGTGCATTCTTTGGTTCGGGCCTGATTTACTCTGGGCCAAGACACACTTGAGCCAGCACCTTTAGGCTATGCTCAGGCCTAGAAGATAACGGAAGGGTTTTTGCCTTGTGGGAGCTCCAGGGAACAGAAGTCTCACTTCCCACGCCTCCCGCTTCTGCTCGGAACATCAAAGCTTCCTGCGAGCTCGCATCTGCAACCAGTGTTCTTCCCTCCCAGGCTCAAGGGCCTTGGCCCAGACCATTGCCCGGCACAACTGCAAAGGACAGAGATTGGGGTTCACCGTGGCCACTTCTGGTTGAGATGGGGGCAGCCGCAGGCCTTGATTTGAGGAAAATCCATCACAAGTAGGCAAGGAGGATGGGATACCAAAGCCACCCACATAGCCCAGCCACTCTCTCTGTCCATTTTTGTAACCTGAAGACCCTTCGGGTTTTAATGCAGGAACAAAGCAACATGGGGCCCAGGATGCATTCTCATCTAGGGCATGGGTGGTGGGGCTTTTAGTTTTTATATGCCTGTGGGCTGGGGGTTCAGCCAGAATTAGAACAGCCAAGTGCCAAGCAACAGAGAGAAAGGAATGTCTTGCCAGGTCTCCAGGGGTGTCGGGGCCACTTTTTACAGAGGTTTAGGGAATTGTGGTTTGCATGGCACGGCTTCCTAGGGTTTCATCCCAACTTCAGAGTGATTTATGATTCCTGTTCCATTGAGCAGCTCTCAACATTCATTTCCACCTACAGCCGAGTTCTTTCAAATATGTATGGTGTGGGGGTGGATAACAAGGCACATTAGGGTGGGGAAATGGAGGCAGAGGTCAGGGATGGCTGGTGTTGGGATCTCGGAGGCTTCCGACTCCAGGGCAGCAGCAGAGCAGCAGAGAAAGTCTTGATTTCTCCAGTTTAGTCAGCATTCAGCTAATGTTGCTTCAGAGGGTTCTATATTCCTGGCTCTGTGCTGATGACCAAGGTGGATGGGAAAACAAATAGAAGTAGGTCAGTAAAATCTTGAGGACTTTCTGTTCTTATGGGAGAGAAATAGATGCCTCATGATAACAGTTACTGCCCATTGATCACTTGCTCATGTAGGGTGTTTCCACCCTAGTATTATTTCTAACTTTCGTAGCAAGGTTATACACTGTTGCCCATTTTACAGATGGGAGAAAGAAAGGTTCCTATTAAAGGGTCCAAGGTCACATTGCTACAAAGTTGCTGAGCCAGAATTCACTCTTTTGAACTTCACAGCCCAAACTCCTGCCTGGGGCCCAGATGCAAGGCAAAGCAAAACCCCAAAACCCAAGGACGTGAAATAACCAAGTGCTATGAGAATTCAGGGAGGAAGGACCGCATCGTGCTGTGGGCATCAGGACCAGTTCCAAATAAGACGCCTGCTCTCACTGTAACCTGGTAAGAGGTAGGAGGAGTCCATAGGGAGAGATGTTCAGGAGGGCACAGGGAGCCGAAGCACTGAAACCCACTGGGGAGATAGTGAGTCATCTTGGGGTGCAGGATCTGAGAAGAAGAAGGTAGAGAATAGGGTGGCACCAGAGTGGCAGAGCACTCTGTAGGTATCTGGAGATATTCTATAGGTGTTAGGAGACCGCGGGAGAGTTCTGTGTAAGATAGTAATGTGACGAAAGATGTATTGAAGAAGAGAACTCAAGATGACTTAAGTATAGGAAGAGAATAAAATGTCAGGGGCAGGAGCAGCACCTGGGTGGCTCGTTGGTTAAGCATCTGACTTTGGCTCAGGTCACCTCTCAGGGGCCTGGGATCGGGCTCCCCAGGGAGTCTGCTTCTCCCTCTTTCTCTGCCTTCCCTCACTTGTGCTCTCTCTCTCAAATAAAGAACTAAAAACTTAAAAAAAAATGTCACGGGGATTCAGGCCACTGAAATCCAAACAAAGGGTGAAGAGATCATGAACACCGTAGCCTGAGAATGGCAAGTGATATTAAGTTTCTGAAATGATTTAGAGAGGGGAATAGGGACCCAGAGCATGAAGTGAGAGGTGAGCCAGTTTGGAAATTACAAGGCAAAAGGTGCTGATTAAAACCCTAGCTAGGAATGGATTTAAGCCACAGGGATAACAGAAGACAAGAGAGAGAGAGGGATTAAATTCAGACTCAAAAGTCAGAATGGGTAAGGTAAGAAGCAAAGGGGACAGAAAAGAAGTGCTGGGACACCAGGTGAGGAGAAAGGGAAATTCTCAGGTGGCCCACGGGGTCAAGTGTGTGCTCTCTTCCCTACCCTTATCAGGCCTGCCAGATTGGGGGGTGGTTCCTGGCCCTGCCACCTGGCCTAACCCTATTCAGGCATCAGCGTCTTCTTTAAGGTCGTCACAGTATAACCCTACACGATTCCTGTGAGAAGCAG
>NW_023330822.1:27266-87545 GCF_011100685.1 Canis lupus familiaris | reverse complement strand
TACAGGTCAGGTGTGAGGCCCAGAGAGGTCCCAGAGACATCATGTCCAGGTGAGGCTCAGGTGTGGAACAGAGTAACCAGGTACCAATGAGCTCAGGTGAGGACGAGAGTCACCAGGTCTGGGTGACGCACTGATAAGATCAGAGTCACCAGTTCAAGGTGTGAGGGCAAAAAAGAGTCCAGAGCAAACACGTCCAGGTGGGGAACATAGTCACCAGGACTGGGTTAGGCCCAGATGGGGACCAGATTCACCAGGTCTAGGTGAGGCCCAGGTTGTGACAACATTCCCAGGGTCTGGGAGAAGACCAGGTAAGGGCCAGATTCACCAGGTCCGCCAAGAGGCCCACGTGGGTACCTGAGTCACCAGGTATGGGTGAGGCCCAGGTGGCATCCCACTAACCAAGTCCAGGTGAGGCCAACCTGCAGGCCAGAGTCACCAGATCCAGCTGAGGCCCTAGTGGGGCCAGACTCACCAGGTAAATGTGAGTATACAAGTACACCACAGTCACCAGGTCCAGGTGTGATTCATGTGGGAACGAGAGTCGCAAAGTCCAGGTGAGACCCAGGTGTGGATGACCGTCTCCAGGTCCAGATTGAGGCCTAGGTGGGGGGACCAGAGTCATCGGGACGAGTTGAGGCCAAAGTATGAAGCAAATTTATCATGTCCAAGTGAGGCCCAGGTGGGGAACAGAGTAAAATGTCCCATAGATGCCAGGTGGGAAAAGAGTCACAAGGTCCAGACTAGGCCTAAGTGAGGAGTAGATTCACCAGGTCCTGTTGAGGCCCAGTTGAGTATCAGTGTCCCCATCTCTGGGTGATTGCCAGAGAGGGACCAGAGTCACCCGGTTCTAGTGTGAGTCAGGTGCGGACCAGAGTCACCACGTCAGGATGAGGCCCAGAGGGGAACGAGAATCACTAGGTCCAGGTGAGGCCCCGTTGTGGAACTGAGAAAACAGGTCCCATGATGCACATATGAGGACCTGAGTCACCAGGCCCAGGGGAGGTCCCTGTGGGAACCAGTCACCTCGTCCAGGTGAGGCCCAGGTGGACCACAGTCACCAGTTCCAGGTGAGGCCCAGGTATATAAGAGAGTATCCAGGTCCCAATGATGCCCAGGTAAGGTCCAGAGTCAACAGGTCCAGGAGAGGCCCAAATATGGATCAGAGTCATTGTGTTCCAGGTGAGGCCAGATGGAGACCACAGGTACCAGGTCCAGAAGAGCCCCATATGGGAACCAGAGCCACCAGATCCAGGTGGGTCCAGGTGACCACAGTCACAAAGTCCAGGTGAGGCGCAGGTGGCAACAGGATTCACCAAATCCAGGTGAGGCCCAGGTGGCGTCCAGTCTCCAGATCCAGGTGCGGACCAGCTTAGGACCAGATTCACCAGGCCCAAGTGAATCCCAAGGGGTGACCAGAGTCACCAGGTAAGGGTGAGGCCTAGAGGGGGTACGAGAGTAACCAGTTTAGTTTGAGGCTCAGAATGGGACCAGAGGTCCCTGGTCAAAGTAAGGCCCAATTGTGGAATAGAGTATCCAGGTCCCAATGATGCCTGGTTGTGGACCAGAGTCACTAGGGCCATGCAGACCCAGATGGGGAACAGAATCACTAGGTCCTGGTGAGGCATAGAATAAGACCACTGGTGAAAAAGTCACCAGTATCAGGTAGCGCCTTGTTGGATCCAGAGCCATTCTATCCAGCTAGTCCCAGTCCATGTGAGGCCCATGTGAGGACCAGATTCATCAGATCGAATTGAGGCATAGCTGTGGACAAGAGTCACCAAGTTTGGGTGCGGCCTAGGTGGGACAAGATTTGCAGTTCTGAGTTAGGTCAAAATGGGGACGAGAGACACCAGGTCCAGGTGAGGCCAAACTGAGGACCAGATTCACCAGATCGAGGTGAGGCCCAGAGCGGGACGAGAATCACTAGGAACAGGTGAAGCCCGATGTGGAACTGAGAAACCAGGTGAATGCTGCCCATATGAGGACCTGAGTCACCAGGTCCAGGTGATGTCCCTGTGGGAAACAGTCACCTCGTCCAGGTGAGGCCCAGGTGGGACGACAGTCACAGGTCCAGGTGAGACCCAGGTATATAAGAGAGTATCCAGTTCCCAATGATGCCCAGGTAGGGTCCAGAGTCACCAGGTCCAAATGAGGCCCAGATGGAGCATATTCACTAGATCCAGGTGAGGCCCAGTTGAGGACAAGAGTCACCAGATCTGGTTGAGGCCTAGAGCCATACCAGAAACACCTGGCCCAGGTGACATCCAGATGGGGACCAGAGTCACCAGGTCAGGGTGAGGCCCAGAGAGGTTCCAGAGTCCTCATGTCCAGGTGAGGCTCAGGTGTTGAACAGAGTCACCAGGTACCAATGATGCCCAGGTGAGGACCAGAATCACCAGGTATGGGTGACGCGCAGATAGCATCAGAGTCACCAGTTCCAGGTGAGGCCAAGAAAGAGTCCACAGCATCAGGTCCAGGTGGGGAACAAAGTCACCAGGGCTGGGTGAGGCCCAGATGGGGACCAGATTCACCAGGTCCAAGTGAAGCCCAGGTGGTGACCAGAGTCCCCGGGTCTGGGGGAGGACCAGAGGGGCGAACCAGAGTAACCAGTTTAGTTTGAGGCCCAGAATTGGACCAGAGTTCCCTGGACAAAGTGAGGCACAGGTGGGGAATAGAGTATCCATGTCCCAATGATGCCTGGGTGAGGACCAGAGTCACTAATGCCATGAAAGCCCAGATGGGGAACAGAATCACTAGATCCTGGTGAGGCATAGAATAAGAACACAGTCACCAGTATCAGGTGAGCCCCTTGTGGGAACCAGAGCCACTCTATCCCGCTGAGTCCCAGGTTCATGTGAGGCCCCACGTGAGGACCAGATTCATCAGGTCGAATTGAGGCATAGCTGGGGACAAGAGTCATGAGGTCTGGGTGCGGCCTAGGTGGGGCAAGATTCAGCAGTTCTGAGTTAGGTCAAAGGTGGGGACGAGAAGACACCAGTCCAGGTGAGGCCAAACTGAGACAAGAGTCACCAGATACAGGTGGTTTCCAGGGGGGGACCAGAGTCACCGAGATCCATGTGAAGTCCAGGTGGGGACCAGAGTCACTTAGGGACAGATGAAGGCCCAGTGAGGACCAGAGTACCAGGTACACGTGAGGATCCCGGTGGTGGATCAGAGGTAAACGGTCCATGTGAGGCGAGCTTGGGGACCTATGGTGAAAGAGGTCTACTTGAGGCCCACGGTGTGGAACACAGTAAGCAGGTCCAGATGAGTCCCCATGTGGTGACTAGGAGTCACCACGTGCCATTGTGAGGCCCAGGTGGCCGAATCAGGATCACCAGGTACAGGGGAGGCCCTTGAAAGGAACCATAGTCAACAATTCGAGGTCAGGCAGGTGGCAACCAGGGTCAGCAGGTCCAAGTCAGGCAAAGTGGGGTTCACAGTCACTAGGGCACGGTGACACCCAGAGTGGGACCAGAGTCACCTGGTCCAGGTGTGAGTTCCAGTTGTGGAACACAGGACACCGGGTCCCAATTCGCCACAGTTGAGGACCATGGTTCAACAGGGCTAGGTGGAGGCCCAGATGGGGACTGGAGTCCCCAAATTCAGGTGAAGCCCAGGTGGGGACCACTGTCACCAGATCCCGGGTATAGTCTCAGGTGCAGACCAGAATCACCAGGTCCATGTAGGTGCAGGTGCAACCACACTCCACCTGATCCCGGAGATGCCCCGTGGGGACCAGAGACAGAGGTACATGAGAAGATCAGAACACTGCAGCCACCAGGTCCACATGGATGTTCCAGTGTGGGAATGAAATCACCAGTTACAGGTGAGGATCAGGTGGGATCCGCGACTCACCATGTCCAAGGTGAGACCCAGTGTGGGAAACCAGTGACACCATGTCCTCGTGTGCCCCAGGTGAAGACCAGAGTTATTAGGTCCGGCTGGATTAGTTGTTAGTGAACAGTGTAACCATATCCTGATGCTACCCAGGTGGGTACCAGAGACACCAGGTCCTTGTGAGGCCCAGGTGTAACCGAGACATGAGGTCCAGGTGAGGTCTCGATGGGAACCACAGTCACCAGGTCAGGTGAGCCCATGCTTAGGATCAGAGTCACCAGGTACAGGTGAGGCCCAGGTCGAGCCAGAGTCACCTGGTACAGAAGAGGCCAAAGTCAGGACCAGAGTTACCAGGATCAGGTCAGTCCCAGTGGGTAATACAGTAACCATGTCCCAATGATGCTCAGGTAGAATCAAAGTCACCAGTTCCAGCGAGGCGCAGGTGGGGAGAATATTCACTAGGTCCAGGTGAGGCCCAGATGAGGACCAGAGTCACCCGGTCCTAGTTGACGCCTAGAGGGGTACCAGATTCACCTGGTCTAGGGGACATCCAGATGGGGACCAGAGTCACCATGTCAGGGTGAGGCCGAGAGGGCCTCCAGAATCATCATGTCCAGGTGAGGTTCAGGTGTGGAACAGAGTATCCAGGTCATAATGGTCCACATGTGAGGACCAGAGTCACCAGATCTGGGTGAGGCCCAGTTAGGAGCAGAGTCACAAGTTCCAGTTGAGGCGAAGAAGGAGTCCACAGTAATCAGGTCCAGGTGGGGATCAAAGTCACCAGGAATGGGTGAGGCCCAGATGGGGACCAGATTCACCAGGTCCAGGTGATTCCCAGGTGGTGACAAGGGTTACCAGTTCCGGGTGAGGACCAGGTAAGGACCAGATTCACCAGGTCCAAGTGAGGCCCACGTGAGACCTGTGTCACCAGGTATGGGTGAGGCCCAGGTGGCAAGCCCACTCACCAGGTCTAGGTGAGGCCAACCTGCAGGCCATGCAGAGGAACCGTGTCCCGATGATGCCCAGGTAGGGACCAGAGTTACGAGGTCCAGGTGACGCCAACCTGCAGGACATGCAGAGAAACCGTGTCCCGATAATGCCCAGATAGGGACCAGAGTTACCAGATAAAGAAGAGGCCAACCTGCAGACCATTATGTGGAACCATGTCCCGTTGTTGCCCACGAAGGGACCGGAGTCACCAGGTCCAAATGAGGCCCAGATGGAGCATATTCATTAGGTCCAGGTGAGGCCCAGTTGAGGACTAGAGTCACCATATCTGGTTGAGGCCCAGAGGGGTACCATATTCACCTGGTCTAGGTGACATCCAGATGGGGACCAGAGTAACAATGTCAGTGTGAGGCCCAGAGGGGATCCAGAGTCATCATGTCCAGGTGAGGCTCAGGTGTGGAACAGAGTATCCAGGTCATAATGGTCCACCGGTGAGGACCAGAGTCACCAGATCTGGGAGAGGCCCAGTTAGGTTCAGAGTTACCACTTCCAGGTGAGGCCAAGAAGGTGTCCAAGCAATCAGGTCCAGGTGGGGAACAAAGTCACCAGGACTAGGTGATGCCCAGGTGGTGACCAGATTTACCACTTCCGGGTGAGGACTAGGTAAGGACCACATTCACCAGGTCCAAGTGAGGCCCACGTGGGGACCTGTGTCACCAGGCATGGGTAAGATCCAGGTGGGAACCCCACTCACCAGGTCAAGATGACCCGAAGATGCCAAGGTAGGGACCAGAGTTACCAGGTCCAGATGAGGCAAACCAGCAGGCCATGCAGTGGAAACCATTTCCCGATGATGCCCAGTGAGTGACCAGAGTCACCAGGTCCAAATGAGGCCCAGATGGAGCATATTCACTAGGTCCAGGTGAGGCCCAGTTGAGGACAAGAGTCACCAGATCTGGTTGAGGCCTAGAGGGGTTCCAGAATCACCTGGTCCAGGTGACATCCAGATGGGGACCAGATCGCCAGGTCAGGATGAGGCCCAGAGTGGTCCCAGAGACATCATGTCCAGGTGAGGCTCAGGTGTGGAACAGAGTAACCAGGTACCAATGATGCCCAGGTGAGGACGAGAGTCACCAGGTCTGGGTGACGCACTGATAGGATCAGAGTCACCAGTTCAAGGTGAGGGCAAGAAAGAGTCCAGAGCAAACACGTCCAGGTGGGGAATATAGTCACCAGGACTGGGTTAGGCCCAGATGGGGACCAGATTCACCAGGTCTAGGTGAGGCCCAGGTTGTGACAACATTCCCAGGGTCTGGGAGAAGACCAGGTAAGGGCCAGATTCACCAGGTCCAAGAGGCCCACGTGGGGACCTGAGTCACCAGGTATGGGTGAGGCCCAGGTGGCATCCCACTAACCAAGTCCAGGTGAGGCCAACCTGCAGGCCAGAGTCACCAGATCCAGGTGAGGCCCTAGTGGGGCCAGAGTCACCAGGTAAATGTGAGTCTACAAGTACACCACAGTCACCAGGTCCAGGTGTGATTCATGTGGGAACGAGAGTCACAAGGTCCAGGTGAGACCCAGGTGTGAATGACAGTCTCCAGGTCCAGATTGAGGCCTAGGTGCGGGGACCAGAGTCATCGGGACGAGTTGAGGCCAAAGAATGGAACAAAGTTATCATGTCCAAGTGAGGCCCAGGTCGGGAACAGAGTAAAAAATGTCCCATAGATACCAGGTGGGAAAAGAGTCACAAGGTCCAGACGAGGCCTAAGTGAGGAGTAGATTCACCAGGTCCTGTTGAGGCCCAGTTGAGGATCAGTGTCCCCAGCTCTGGGTGATTCCCAGAGGGGGACCAGAGTCACCCGGTTCTGGTGTGAGTCAGGTGCGGACCAGAGTCACCACGTCAGGGTGAGGCCCAGAGGGGAACGAGAATCACTAGGTCCAGGTGAGGCCCCAATGTGGAACTGAGAAACCAGGTCCCATGATGCCCATATGAGGACCTGAGTCACCAGGTCCAGGAGAGGTCCATGTGGGCACCAGAGTCACTAGATCCAGGTGAAGTCCAGGTGGGGACCAGAGTCACCAGATCCAGGCGAAGCCCAGGTGGGGACCAGAGTCACTAGGTCCTGATTAGACCCAGGTGAGTATCAGAGTTACCAGATACACGTGAGCCCCCGGCGGGGATCAGAGCCAAAAGGTCCAGGTGAGGCCGGCTTGGGGACCCTCGTCAGCAGGTCTACCTGAGGCTCAGGTGTGGAACACAGTAATCATGTCCAGGTGAGTCCCCGGTGGTGACAAGAGTCACCACGTCCAGTTGAGGCCCAATTGGGGACCAGGATCACCAGGTACAGGGGAGGCCCTTGAGAGAACCACAGTCAACAGTTCGAAGTCACACGCAGGTGGCAACCAGGGTCAGCAGGTCTAAGTCAGGCCAAAGTGGGGTTCACAGTCACTAGGGCACAGTGAGACCCAGAGGGGGACCAGAGTCAACTTGTCCAGGTGAGGTCCAGTTGTGGAACACACTCACCGTGTCCCAATTTTGCCCAGTTGAGGATCATGGTCAACAGGGCCAGGTGAGGCCCAGATGGGGACCGGAGTCCCCAAATTCAGGTGACGCCCAGGTGGGGACCACAGTCACCAGATCCAGGGTAGTCTCAGGTGGACACCAGAATCACCAGGTCCTGGTGAGATGCAGGTGGCAACCACACTCACCAAGTCCCGGTGAGGCTCTGGTGGGGACCAGAGTCACGAGGTACATGAGAAGCTAGAAACACTGCAGCCACCAGGTCCACATTATGTCCATGAAGGAACGAGAATTACAAGTTACAGGTGAGGACCAGGTGGGGATCTGAGTCACCATGTCCAGGTGAGACCATGGTGGGAACCAGTGTCACCATGTCCAAGTGTGGACCAGGTGAAGACGAGAGTTAATAGGTCCGGCCGGGTCACTGTTAGTGAACAGTGTAACCATATCCTGATGCTACTCATGTGTGTACCAGATACAAGGTCCTGGTGAGTCCCAGTTGGGACCAGAGACATGAGGACCAGGTGAGGTACCGATTGAAACCACAGTCACCAGGTCAGGTGAGGCATGCTTATGATCAGAGTCACCACTTACAGGTGATGTCCAGGTGGAGCCAGAGTCACATGGCACAGAAGAAGCGAAAGTCAGGACCAGAGTTACCACGATCAGGTCAGTCCCACTGGGAATAGAGTAACCACGTCCCCATGATGCCCAGGTAGAACCACAGTTACCAGGTCCAGGTGCGGCCAACCTAAAGGCCATGCAGTGGAACCATGTCCCGATGATGCCCAGGTAGGGAAGAGAGTCACCAGGTCCAAATGAGGCCAGATGGAGCATATTGAATAGGTCAACGTGAGGCCCAGTTGAGGACCACAGTCACCAGATCCAGGTGAAGCCAAGGTGGGGACCAGAGTCACTAGGTCCAGATGAGGCCCAAGTGAGGACCAGTGTTACCAGGTACACGTGATGCCCCGGTGGGAATCAGAGGAAACAGGTCCATATGAGGCCGGCTTCGGTACCATGGTCAACAGGACTACTTGAGGCCCATGTGTGGAAGACAGTAACCAGATCCAGGTGAGTCCCCGGTGGTGACAAGGGTCACCACGTCCAGGTGAGTCCCAGGGGGGGACCAGGATCACCAGGTACAGGGGAAGCCCTTGAATGAACCAGAGTCAACAGTTCGAGGACAGGCGCAGGTGTCAACCAGGGTCAGCAGGTCCAAGTCAGGCCAAAGTGTGGTTCACAGTCACTAGGGCACGGTGAGACCCAGAGGGGGACCAGAGTCACCTGGTCCAGGTGAGGTCCAGGGGTGGAACACAGTCACCGGGTCCCAATTTTGGCAGTTGAGGACCATGGTTGACAGGGCCAGGTGAGGCCCAGATGGGTGATCCTCAATCTAGATCAGATTCACCAGTTCCAGTTGAGGCAAAGAAGGAGTCCACAGCAATCATGTCCAGATTGACGCCTAGGTCGGGGGACCAGAGTCATCAGGACTAGTTGAGACCAAAATGTGGAGCAAAGTTATCATGTCCAGGTGAGGCCCAGGTGGGGAACAGAGTAACCATGTCCCATTGATGCCAGGTGGGAAAAGAGACAGAAGGTCCAGACGAGGCCTAAGTGAGGAGCAGATTCACCAGGTCCTGTTGAGGCCCAGTTGAGGACCAGTGTCCCCAGCTCCGGGTGAGTCCCAGAGGGGGACCAGAGTCACCCGGTTCTGGTGATATCCAATTGGGGACCAGAGTCACCACGTCAGGGTGAGGACCATAATGGGACGAGAATCACTAGGTCCAGGTGAGGTCCCGATGTGGAACTGAGAAACCAGGTCCCATGATGCCCATATGAGGACCTGAGTCACCAGGTCCAGGTGAGGTCCCTGTGGGAACCAGTCACCTCGTCCAGGTGAGGCCCAGGTGGGACCACAGTCACCAGTATCATGTGAGCCCCTTGTGGGAACCAGAGCCACTCTATCCAGCTGAGTCCCAGGTCCATGTGAGGCCCACGTGAGGAGCAGATTCAATAGGTCGAATTGAGGCATAGCTGGGGACAAGAGTCACCAGGTCTGGGTGCGGCCTACGTGGGTCAAGATTCAGCAGTTCTGAGTTAGGTGAAAGTGGGCACGAGAGACACCAGGTCCAGGTGAGGCCAAACTGAGGACCAGAGTCACCAGATCGAGGTGAGGTCCAAGTGGGGACCAGAGTCACCAGATCCAGGTGAAGCCCAGGTGGGGACCAGAGTCACTAGGTCCAGATGAGCCCCAGGTGAGGACCAGAGTTACCAGGTACACGTGAGTCCCCAGTGGGGATCGGAGGCAACAGGTCCATGTGAGGCCGGCTTGGGGACCATGGTCAACAGGTCTACTTGAGGCCCAGGTGTGGAACACAGTAAGCAGGTCCTGGTGAGTCCCCATTGGTGACAGGAGTCACCACGTCCAGGTGTGAGCCAGGTCCGACCAGGATCACCAGGTCCAGGGAAGGCCCTTGAAAGAACCAGAGTCAACAGTTCGAGGTCAGGCGCAGGTGGCAACCAGGGTCAGCAGGTCCAAGTCAGGCCAAAGTGGGGTTCACAGTCACTAGGGCACGGTGAAACCCAGAGTGGGACCAGAGTCACCTGGTCCAGGTGAGGTCCAGTTGTGGAACACAGCCACCGGGTCCCAATTTTGCACAGTTGAGGACCATGGTCAACAGGGCCAGGTGAGGCCCAGATGGGGACCGGCAGTCCCCAAATCCAAGTTAAGCCCAGGTGGGGACCACAGACACCAGATCCAGGGTAGTCTCAGGTGCAGACCAGAATCACCAGGTCCATGTGAGGTGCAGGTGGCAACCACACTCACCCGGTCCCGGAGAGGCCCCGGTGGGGACCAGAGACACGACGTACATCAGAAGCTAGAAACACTGCAGCCACCAGGTCCACATGATGTCCATGTGGGAATGAAAATCACCAGTTACAGGTGAGGACCAGGTGGGGATCCGACTCACCATGTCCAGATGAGACCCAGGTGGTAACCAGTGTCACCATGTCCTCGTGTGCCCCAGGTGAAGACCAGAGTTATTAGGTCCGCCTGGATGAGTGTTAGTGAACAGTGTAACCATATCCTGATGCTACCCAGGTGGGTACCAGAGACACCAGGTCCTGATGAGGCCCAGGTGTAACCGGAGACATGAGGTCCAAATGAGGTCCCGATGGGAACCACAGTCACCAGGTCAGGTGAGCCCATGCTTAGGATCAGATTTACCAGGTACAGGTGAGGCCCAGGTGGAGACAGAGTCACCTGGTACAGAAGAGGCCAAAGTCAGGACCAGAGTTACCAGGATCAGGTCAGTCCCAGTGGGTAATACAGTAACC
Organism: Canis lupus familiaris; assembly: GCF_011100685.1. NCBI lineage: Eukaryota > Metazoa > Chordata > Mammalia > Carnivora > Canidae > Canis > Canis lupus. The sequence continues at coordinate 76,894 of NW_023330822.1, read as the reverse complement.
ATGTCCCAATGATGCCCAGGGAGAATCAGAGTCACCAGGTCCAGCGAGGCGCAGGTGGGTAGAATATTCACTAGGTCCCCGTGAGGCCCAGTTGAGGAGCAGAGTCACCAGGTCAAGTTGAGGCCTAGAGGGATACCAGATTCACCTGGTCTAGGTGACATCGGGATGGGGACCAGAGTCATCATGTCATGGTGAGGCCCTGAGGGGATCCAGAGTCATCATGTCCAGGTGAGGTTCAGGTGTGGAACAGAGTATCCAGGTCATAATGGTCCATAGGAGAGGACCAGAGTCACCAGATCTGGGTGAGGCCCACTTAGGATCAGAGTCACCAGTTCCAGGTGAGTCCAAGAAAGAGTCCACAGCAATCAGGTCCAGGTGGGGTGACAAATTCACCAGGATTGGATGTGGACCAGATGGGGACCAAATTAACCTGGTTCAGGTGATTCCCAGGTGGTTAACCGAGTTAGCAGTTTCGGGTGAGGACCAGGTAAGGACCAGATTCACCAGGTCCAAGTGAGGCCCACGTGGGGACCTGTGTCACCAGGCATGGGTGAGGCCAAGGTGGCAACGCCACTCACCAGGTCCAGGTGAGTCAAACCTACAGGCCATGCAGAGGAACCATGTCCCGATGATGCCCAGGTAGGAACTAGAGTTACCGGGTCCAGGTGAGGCCAACCTGCAGGCATGTGTGGAACCATGTCCCGATGATGCCCAGGTAGGGACCAGAGTTACCAGGTCCAGGTGAGGCCAACCTGCAAGTCATGCAGTGGAACCATGTCCCGATGAGGCCCAGGTAGTGACAGAGTCACCAGGTGCAAATTTGGCCCAGATGGAGCATATTCACTAGGTCCAGGTGAGGTCCAGTGGAGGACCAGAGTCACCAGAATTGGTTGAGATCTAGAGGGTACGAGAATCACCTGGTCCAGGTGACTTCCAGATGGGACCAGAGTCACCAGGTCAGGATGAGGCCCAGAGAGGTTCCAGAGTCATCATGTCCCGGTGAGGCTCAGGTGTGGAACAGAGTCACCAGGTACCAAAAATGCCCAGGTGAGGACCAGCGTCACCAGGTCTCGGTGACGGGCAGATAGGATCAGAGTCACCATGTCCAGGTAGGCTCAGGTGGTGACCAGAGACCCCGGGGCTGGGAGACGACCAGGTAAGGACCAGATACCAGGTCTAAGAGGCCCACGAGGGGACCTGACTCACCAGGTATGGGTGAGGCCCAGGTGGCAACCCCACTCACCATGTCGAGGTTAGGCCAACCTGCATGTCAAAGTCACCAGATCCACGTGAGGCCCTAGTCGGCACCGGAGAAGGCAGGTAAAAGTGAGTCTACAAGAACACCACAGTCACCAGGACCAGGTGTGGTTCATGTGGGAACGAGAGTCACCAGTTCCAGGTGAGACCCAGTTGGGGACGACAGTCACCAGGTCCAGATTGAGGCCTAGGTTGGGGGACGAGAGTCATCAAGACCAGTTGAGACCAAAGTGTGCAGCAAAGTTATCATGTCCAGGTGAGGCCCAGATGGGGAACAGAGTAACCATATCCCAATAATGCCAGGTGGGAAAATAGTCATGGGTCCAGACGAAGCCTAAGTTTGGAGTAGATTCATCAGGTCCTTTTGAGGCCCAGCTGAGGACCAGTGTCCCCAGCTCCGGGTGTGTCACCCGGTTCTGGTGATATCCAGGTGGGGACCAGTGTCACAAGTCAGGGTGAGGCCCAGTGGGGGACGAGAATCACTAGGTCCAGGTGAGGCCCCAATGTGGAACTGTGAAACCAGGTCCCAAGATTCCCATATGAGTACCTGCGTCACCAGGTCGAGGTGATGTCCCTGTGGGAACCAGTCACCCCGTCCAGGTGAGGCCCGGGTGGGACCACAGTCACCAGGTCCTGGTGAGGCCCAGGTACATAAGAGAGTATCCAGGTCCCAATGATGCCCAGGTAAGGACTAGAGTCAACAGGTCCAGGAGAGGTCCAAATATGGATCAGAGTCATTGTGTTCCAGGTGAGGCCATATGGAGACCACAGGAACCAGGTCCAGGAGAGCCCCATATGGGAACCAGAGCCACCAGATCCAGGTGAGGTCCAGGAGGGACCACAGTCACAAGGTCCAGGTGAGGCGCAGGTGGCAACATGATTCACCAAGTCCAGTTGAGGCCCACGTGGTGACCTGTCACCAGGTCCAGGTGCGGACCAGATAAGAACCAGATTCACCAGGCCCAAGTGTAACCCAAGGGGTGACCAGATTTTCCAAGTAAGGGTGAGGCCCCGAGGGGGAACCAGAGTAACCAGTTTAGTTTGAGGCCCAGATTGGGACCAGAGGTCCCTGGTCAAAGTGATGCCCAGGTGTGGAATAGAGTATTGAGGTCCCAATGATGCCTGGGTGAGGACCAGAGTCACTAGGGACATAAAAGCCCAGATGGGGAACAGAATCACTAGGTCCTGGTGAGGCATAGAATAAGAACACAGTCACCAGTATCAGGTGAGCCCCTTGTGGGAACCAGAGCCACTCTATCCCGCTGAGTCCCAGGTCCATGTGAGGCCCACGAAAGGACCAGATTCATCAGGTCGAATTGAGGCATCGCTGGGGACAAGAGTCATCAGGTCTAGGTGCGGCCTAGGTGGGGCAAGATTCAGCAGTTCTGAGTTAGGTCAAAGTGTGGACGATAGACACCAGTCCAAGTGAGGACAAACTGAGACCAGAGTCACCAGATACAGGTGAGTTCCAGATGGGGACCAGAGTCACCAGGTTAGGGTGAGGCCCAGAGAGGTTCCAGAGTCATCATGTCCAGGTGAGGACCAGAGTCACCAGGTCTGGGTGACGCGCAGATAGGATCAGAGTCACCAGTTCCAGGTGAGGCCAAGAAAGAGTCCACAGCAATCAGGTCCAGGTGGGGAACAATGTCACCAGGAGTGGATGACGCCCAGATGGGTACCAGAAACACCAGGCCCAGGTGATTCCCAGGTGGTGACCAGAGTTACGAGTTCCGGGTGAGAACAAGGTAAGGACCAGATTCACCAGGTCCAAGTGAGGCCCACGTGGGGACCTGTGTCACCAGGCATGGGTGAGGCACAGGTGACAACCCCACTCACCAGGTCCAGGTGATGCCAACCTGCAGGCCATGCAGAGGAACCATGTCCCGATGATGCACAGGTAGGGACTAGAATTACCAGGTGCAGGTGATGCCAACCTGCAGGGCATGTGTGGAACCATGTCCCGATAATGCCCAGGTAGGGACCAGAGTTACAATGTCCAGGTGAGACCAACCTGCAGGCCATGCTGTGGAACCATATCCCTATGATGCCCAGGTATGGACCAGAGTCACCAGGTCCAAATGAGGCCAAGATGGATCATATTCACTAGGTCCAGATGAGGCCCAGTTGAGCACCCGAGTCACCATATCTGGTTGAGGCCTAGAGGGGTACCAGATCCCCTGGTCCAGGTGACATCCATATGGGGACCAGAGTCACTACGTTAGGTTAATAGCCAGAGTAGTTCCAGAGTCATCATGTCCAGGGGAGCCTCAGGTGTGGAACAGAGTCACCAGGACCAATGATGCCCAGGTGAGGACCAGAGTAACCAGGTACACGTGAGGCCCCGGTGGGGATCAGAGGCAACAGGTTCATGTGAGGCCGGCTTGGGGACCATGGTCAACAGGTCTACTTGAGGCCCAGGTGTGGAATACAGTAAGCAGGTCCAGGTGAGTCCCCAGTGGTGACAAGAGTCACCATGTCCAGGCGACGCCCGGTGGGGACCAGGATCACCAGGTACTGGGGAGGCCCTTGAAAGAACCAGAGTCAACAGTTTGACGTCAGGCACAGGTTCCAACCAGGGTCAGCAGGTCCAAGTCAGGCCAAAAAGGGGTTCACAGTCCCTACTGCACGGTGAGACCCAGAGGGGGACCAGAGTCACCTGGTCCAGGTGAGGTCCAGTTGTGGATTACAGTCACTGGGTCCCAATTTTGCCCAGTTGAGGACCATGGTCAACAGGGCCAGGTGAGGCCCAGATGGGAACCAGAGCCCGAAATCCAGGTGAAGCCCAGGTGGGGACCACAGTCACCAGATCCAGGGTAGTCTCAGGTGCTGACCAGAATCACCAGGTCCAGGTGAGGTGCAGGTGGCAACCACACTCAACAGGTCCCAGTGAGGCCCTGGTGGGGACCAGAGTGACGAGGTACATGAGAAGCTAGAAACACTGCAGCCACCAGATCCACATGATGTCCATGTGGGAACGAGAATCACCAGTTACAGGTGAGGACCAGGCAGGGAACCGAATTACATGTCCACGTGAGACCCAAGAGGGAACCAGTGCTACCATGTCCAGGTGTGGCCCAGGTGAAGACCAGAGTTAATATCTGGCTGGGTCACTGTTAGTGAACAGTGTAACCATATCCTGATGCTACCCATGTGGGTACCAGAGACACCAGGTCCTGGTGAGGCCTAGGTGGGACCAGAGACATGAGGTCCAGGTGAGGTCCCGATGGGAACCACAGTCACCAGGTCAGGTGAGGCCATGCTTAGGATCAGAGTCACCAGTTACAGGTGAGACCCAGGTCGAGCCAGAGTCACCAAGTAGGGAAGACGCCAAAGTCAGGACCAGAGTTACCAGGATCAGGTCAGTCCCAGTGGGGAATAGAGTCACCATGTCCCGATGATGCCCAGGTAGAACCCGAGTCACCACGTACAGATGAGGCGCAGGTCGGGAGTATATTCACTAGGTCCCGGTGAGGCCCAGTTGAGGACCAGATTCCCCCAGTCTTTTTGAGGCCTAGAGGGGTACCAGATTCACCTGGTCTAGGTGACATCCAGATGGGGACCAGACTCACCAGGTCAGGGTGAGGCCCAGATAGGTTCCAGAGTCATCATGTCCAGGTGAGGCTCAGGTGTGGAACAGTGTCACCAGGTACCAATGATGCCCAGGTGAGGAACAGAGTCACCAGGTCTGTGTGACGCGCAGATAGGATCAGAGTCACCAGTTTCAGGTGAGGTCAAGAAAGAGTCCACAGCAATCAGGTCCAGGTGGGGAACAAAGTCACCAGGACTGGGTGAGGCCCAGATGGGGACCAGATTCACCAAGTCCATGTGATTGCCAGGTGGTGACCAGAAATACCAGTACCGGATGAGCACCAGGAAAGGACGAGATTCACCAGGTCCAAGTGAGACCCACGTGGGGACCTGTGTCACATTGCATGTGTGAGGCCCAGGTTGCCACCCCACTCACCAGGTCCAGGTCAGGCCAACCTGCGGGCCAAGCAGAGGAACCATGTCTCGATGATGCCCAGGTAGACATCAGAGTTACCAGGTCCAGGTGAGGCAAACCTGCAGGCCATGCAGTGGAACCATGTCGCGATGATGCCCAGGTAGGGACCAGAGTCACCAGGTCCAAATGAGGCCCAGATGGAGCAAATTCACTAGGTCCATGTGAGGCCCAGATCAGGACCAGAGTAACCAGATCTGCTTGATGCCTAGAGGGGTACGAGAATCACCTGGTCCAGGTAACATCCACATGGGGACCAGAGTCACCAGGTCACGAAGAGGCCCAGAGAGCTTCCAGAGGCATCATGTCCAGGTGAGGCTCAGGTGAGGAACAGAGTTACCAGGTACTAATGATGCACAGGTGAGGACCAGAGTCACCAGATCTGGGTGACGTGCAGATAGGTTCAGAGTCACCAGTTCCAGGTGAGGCCAAGAAAGTGTCCACAGCAATCAGGTCCAGGTGGGGAACAAAGTCACCAGGACTGGGTGAGGCCCAGATGGGGACCAGATTCACCAGGTCCAGGTGAAAACCAGGTGGTGACCAGTGTCCCCGGGTCTGGGTTAGGACCAGATAAGGACCAGATTCACCAGGTCCAAGAAGCCCACGTGGGGACCTGAGTCACCATGTACGGGTTAGGCCCAGGTGGCAACCGCACTCACCAGGTCCAGGTGAGGCCAACCTGCAGGCCAGAGTCACCAGATCCAGGTGAGGCTCTAGTGGGGACCGGAGTCACCAGGTAAATGTGAGTCTATAAGAAAACTACAGTCACCAGGTCCAGGTGTATTACAGGTGGGAACGAGAGTCACCAGGTCCAGGTGAGACCCAGGTGGGGACCACAGTCAACAGGTCCAGATTGAGGCCTAATGGGGGGACAAGAGTCATCAGGACCAGTTGAGGCCAAAGAATGAAGCAAATTCATCATATCCAAGTGAGGCCCAGGTGGAGAACAGAGTAACCATGTCCCATTGATGCCAGGTGGGAAAAGAGTAACAAGGTCCAGACGAGGCCTAAGTGAGGAGTAGATTCAACAGATCCTGTTGAGGCCCAGTTGAGGACCAGTGTCCCCAGCTCCGGGTAAGTCCCAGGGGGGGACCAGAGTCACCCGATTCTGGTGATATCCAGGAGGGGACCAGAGTCACCACGTCAGGGTTAGGCCCAGAGTGGGACGAGATCACTAGGTCCCGGTGAGGTCACGATGTAGAACTGAAACCAGGTCCCATGATTCCCATATGAGGACCTGAGTCACCAGGTCCAGGTGAGGTCCATGTGGGAACCAGTCACCTCGTCCAGGTGAGGCCCAGGTGGGACCACAGTCAACAGGTCCAGGTGAGGCCCAGGAATATAATGAGTATCCAGGTCCGAATGATGCCCAAGTAAGGACCAGAGTGAACAGGTCCAGCAGAGGCCCAAATATGGATCAGAGTCATTTTGTTCCAGTTGATGCCTGATGGAGACCACAGGAACCAGGTCCGGGAGAGCCCCATATGGGAACCAGAGCCACCAGATCCAGGTGACTTCCAGGTGGGACCAGAGTCACAAGGTCCAGGTGAGGCGCAGGTGGCAACAGGATTCACCAAGTCCAGGTGAGGCCCAGGTGGCGACCAGTCACCAGATCCAAGTGAGGACAAGCTAAGGACCAGATTCACCAGGCCCAAATGAAGCCAAAGGGGTGACCAGAGTCACCAGGTAAGGGTCATTCCCAGAGGGAGAACCACAGTAACCAGTTTAGTTTGAGGCCAAGAATGTGACCAGAGGTCCCTAGTCAGAGTGAGGCCCAGGTGTGGAATAGTGTATCCAGGTCCCAATGATGCCTGGAAGGACCATGGTCACTAGGGCCATGCAGGCCCAGATGGGGAACAGAATCACTAGATCCTGGTGAGGCATAGAATAAGACCACAGTCAGCAGTATCATTTGAGTCCCTTGCGGGAACCAGAGCCACTCTATCCAGCTGAGTCCCAGGTGATGTGAGGCTCACGTAAGGACCAGATTCATTAGGTCGAAATGAGGCATACCTGGGGACAAGAGTCACCAGGTATGGGTGCGGCCTAGGTGGGGCAAGATTCAGCAGTTCTGAGTTAGGTCAAAGTAGGGACGAGAGACGTCAGGTCCAGGTGAGGCCAAACTGAGGACCAGAGTCACCAGATCCAGGTGAGGTCCAGGTTGGAAAGAGAGTCACTAGGTCCAGGAGAGGTCCAGGTGGGAACCAGAGTCACCAGATCCAGGTGAAGCCCAGGTTGGCACCAGACTCACTAGGTCCAAATGAGGCCCAGGTGAGGATCAGAGTCACTAGGTCCAGATGAGGCCCAGGTGAGGACCAGAGTTACCAGGTACACATGAGGCCCCGGTGGGGATCAAGGCAACAGGTCCATGTGAGGCCCGTTTGGGGACCATGGTCAACTGGTCTACTTGAGGCCCTGGTGTGGAATACAGTAAGCAGGTCCAGGTGAGTCCCCGGTGGTGACAAGAGTCACCACGTCCAGGTGAGTCCCAGGTGGGGACCAGGATCACCAGGTACAGGGGAGGCCCTTGAAAGAACCAGACTCAACAGGTCGAAGTCAAGCGCAGGTCGCAACCAGGGTCAGCAGGTCCAAGTCAGGCCAAAGTGGGGTTCACAGTCATTAGGGCACGGTGAGACCCAGAGGGGGACCAGAGTCACCAGATCCAGGTGAGGTCCATGTTGTAAAGAGAGTCACCAGGTCCGGGAGAGATCCAGGTGGGGACCAGAGTAACCAGATCCACGTGAAGCCCAGGTGGGGACCAGAGTCACTAGGTCCCGATGAGGCCCAGGTGAGGACCTGAGTTACCAGGTACACGTGAGGCCCCGGTGGGGATCAGAGGCAACAGGTCCATGTGAGGCCGGCTTGGGGACCATGGTCAACAGGTGTACTTGAGGCCCTGGTGTGGAACACAGTAAGCAGGTCCAGGTGAGTCCCCGGTGGTGAAAAGGGTCACCACGTCCAGGTGAGGCCCAGGTGGGGACCAGGATCACCAGGTACAGTTGAGGCCCTTGAAAGAACTAGAGTCTACTGGCACAAAAACAGACACATAGATTAGTGAAACAGAATAAAGAATCCAGAAGTGGACCCTGAACTTTATGGGCAACTAATATTCGATAAAGGAGGAAAGACTATCCATTGGAAGAAAGACAGTCTCTTCAATAAATGGTGCTGGGAAAATTGGACATCCACATGCAGAAGAATGAAACTAGACCACTCTCTTTCACCATACACAAAGATAAACTCAAAATGGATGAAAGATCTAAATGTGAGACAAGATTCCATCAAAATCCTAGAGAAGAACACAGGCAACACCCTTTTTGAACTCGGCCATAGTAACTTCTTGCAAGATACTCCACGAAGGCAAAAGAAACAAAAGCAAAAATGAACTATTGGGACTTCATCAAGATAAGAAGCTTTTGCACAGCAAAAGATACAGTCAACAAAACTCAAAGACAACCTAAAGAATGGGAGACGATATTTGCAAATGACATATCAGATAAAGGACTAGTTTCCAAGATCTATAAAGAACTTATCAAACACAACACCAAAGAAACAAACAATCCAATCATGAAATGGGCAAAAGACATGAACAGAAATCTCACAGAGGAGGAAATAGACATGGCCAACAGGTCCAAGTCACGCCAAAGTGGGGTTCACAGTCCCTACTGCACGGTGAGACCCAGAGGGGGACCAGAGTCACCTGCTCCAGGTGAGGTCCAGGTGTGGAACACAGTCACCGGGTCCCATTTTTGCCGTGATGAGGACCATGGTCAACAGGGCCAGGTGAAGCCCAGGTTGGGACCATAGTCACCAGATCCAGGGTAGTCTCAGGTGCAGACCAGAATCACCAGGTCCAGGTGAGGTGCAGGTGGCAACCACACTCACCAGGTCCCGGTGAGGCCCTGGTGGGGACCAGAGTCACGAGGTACATGAGAAGCTAGAAACACTGCAGCCACCAGGTCCACATGATGTCCATGTGGGAATGAGAATCACCAGTTAGAGGTGAGGACCCTGTGGGGATCCGACTCACCATGTCCAGGTGAGACCAAGGTGGGAACCTGTGTCACGATGTCCAGGTGTGGCGAGGTGAAGACCAGAGATAATAGGTCCGGCTGGGTCACTGTTAGTGAACAGTGTAACCATATACTGATGCTACCCAAGTGGGTACGAGAGACACCAAGTCTTGGTGAGGCCCAGGTGAGACAAGAGACATGAGGAGCAGGTGAGGTCCCGATGGGAACCACAGTCACAAGGTCAGGTGAGGCCATGCTTAGGATCAGAGTCACCAGTTACAGGTGAGACCCAGGTGGAGCCAGATTCACCAGGGAGAGAAGAGGCCAAAGTCAGGACCAGAGTTACCAGGATCAGGTCAGTCCCAGAGGGGAATAGTGTAACCATTTCCCGATGATGCCCAGGTAGAACCAGAGTCAACAGGTCCAGATGAGGCGCAGGTGGGGAGCATGTTCCCTAGGTCCCGGTGAGGCCCAGTTGAGGCCCAGAGTCACCAGGTCAAGTTGAGGCCTAGAGGGGTACCAGATTCACCTGGTCTAGGTGACATCCAGATGGGGACCAGAGTCACCATGTCAGGCTGAGGCCCAGAGGGGATCCAGAGTCATCATGTCCAGGTGAGGCTCAGGTGTGTAACAAAGCATCCAGATCATAATGGTCCACGGGGGAGGACCAGAGTCACCAGATCTGGGTGAGACCCATTTAGGATCCGAGTCACCAGTTCAAGGTGAGTCCAAGAAGGAGTCCACAGCAATCAGGTCCAGGTGGGGAACAAAGTCACCAGGACTGGGTGAGGCCCAGATGGGGACCAGATTCACCAGGTCCAGGTGATTCCCAGGTGGTGACCAGAGTTACCAGTTCCGGGTGAGGTCCAGGTAAGGACCAGATTCACTATGTCTAAGTGAGACCCACGTGGGGACCTGTGTCACCAGGCATGGGTGAGGCCCAGGTGTCAACCCCACTCACCATGTCCAGGTGAGGCCAACCTGCAGGCCATGCAGTGGAACCATGTCCCGATGATGCCCAGGTAGGGACCAGAGTTACCAGGTCCAGGTGAAGCCAACCTGCAGGCCATGCAGTGGAATCATATCCCTATGATGCCCAGGTAGGGACCAGAGTCACCAGGTCCAAATGAGGCCCACATGGAGCATATTCACTAGGTCCAGGTGAGGCCCAGTTGAGGACCTGAGTCACCAGATCTGGTTGAGACCTAGAGGGGTACCAGAATCACCTGGTCCAGGTGACATCCAGATGGGGACCAGAGTCACCAGGGAAGGGTGAGGCCCAGAGAGGTTCCAGAGTCATCATGTCCAGGTGAGGCTCAGGTGTAGAACAGAGTCACCAGGTACCAATGATGCCCAGGTGAGGACCAGAGTCACCAGGTCTGGGTGACCCGCAGGTAGGATCAGAGTCACCAGGTCCAGGTGAGGCCAAAAAGGAGTCCACAGCAATCAGGTCCAGGTGGGGAACAAAGTCACCAGGACTGGGTGAGGCCCTGATGGGGTCCAGATTCACCCGGTCCAGGTGATTCCCAGGTGGTGACCAGAGTTACCAGTTCTGGGTGAGGACCAGGTAAGGACCAGATTCACCAGGTCCAAGTGAGGCCCACGGGGGGACCTGTGTCACCAGATATGGGTGAGGCCCTGGTGGCAACCCCACTCACCAGGTCCAGGTGAGGCCAACCTGCAGGCCATGCAGAGGAACCGTGTCCCGATGAAGCCCAGGTAGGGATCAGAGTTACCAGGTCCAGGTGAGGCCAACCTGCAGGCCATGCAGAGGAACCGTGTCCCGATGAAGCCCAGGTAGGGACCAGAGTCACCAGGTCCATATGAGGCCCAGATCGTGTATATTCACTAGGTCCAAGTGAGGCCCATTTGAGGACCAGGGTCACCAGATCTGGTTGAGGCCTAGAGGGGTACCAGGATCACCTGCTCCAGGTGACATCAAGATGGGGACCAGAGTCACCAGGTCAGGGTGAGGCCCAGAGAGGTTCCAGAGTCATCATGTCCAGGTGAGGCTCAGGTGTGCAACAGAGTAATCAGGTACCAATGATGCCCAGGTGAGTTCCAGAGTCACCAGGTCTGGGTGACGCGCAGATAGGATCAGAGTCACCAGTTCCAGGTGAGGCAAAAAGAGTCCACAGCAATCAGTTCCAAGTGGGGAACAAAGTCACCAGGACTGGGTGAGGCCCAGATGGGACCAGATTCACCAGGCCCAAGGGAGGCCAAGGTGGTGACCAGAGTCCCCGGGTCTGGAAGAGAACCAGGTAGGACAAGATTCACCAGGTCCAAGAGGCCCACGTGGGGAAGGGGGTCACCAGATATGTGTGAGGCCCAGGTGGCAACCCCACTCACCAGGTCCAGGTGTGGCCAACTTGCAGGCCAGAGTCACCAGATCCAGGTGAGGCCCTAGTGGGGACTGGAGTCACCAGGTAAATGTGAGTCTACAAGAACACCACAGTCACCAAGTCCAGGTGTGGTTCATGTGGGAACGAGAGTCACCAGGTCCAGGTGAGACCCAGATGAGGACCACAGTCAACAGTTCCAGATTCAGGCCTAGGTGGGGGGACCAGATTCATCAGGACCAGTTGAGGCCAAAGTGTTGAGCAAAGTTATCATGTCCAGTTGAGACCTAGGTGGGGAACAGAGTAACCATGTCCCATTGATGCCAGTTGGGAAAAGAGTCACAAGGTACGGACGAGGCCTAAGTGAGGAGTAGATTCACCAGGTCCTGTTGAGGCCCATTTGAGGACCAGTGTCCCCAGCTCTGGGTGAGTCCCAGAGGGGGACCATAGTCACCCGGTTCTGGGGATATCCAGGTGGGGACCAGAGTCAGCATGTCAGGGTGAGGTCCAGAGGGGGACGAGAACCACTAGGTCCAGGTGAGGCCCCAATGTGGACCTGAGAAACCAGGTCCCATGATGCCCATATGAGGACCTGAGTCACCAGGTCCAGGTGAGGTCCCTGTGGGAACCAGTCACCTCGTCCAGGTGAGGCCCAGGTGGGAGCACACTCACCAGGTCCAGGTGAGGCCCAGGTATATAGAGAGTATCCAGGTCCCAATGATGGCCAGGAAAGGACCAGAGTGAACAGGTCCAGGAGAGGACCATATATGGATTAGAGTCATTGTGTTCCAGGTGAGGCCAGATGGAGACCACAGGAACCAGGTCCAGGAGAGCCCCATATGGGAACCAGAGCCAACAGATCCAGGTGAGGTCCAGTTGGGAACACAGTCAGGAGGTCCAGGTGAGGCGCAGGTGACAACAGGGTTCACCAAGTCCAGGTGAGGCCCAGGTGGCCAACAGTCACCAGATCCAGATGCGGACCAGCTAAGGACCAGATTCACCAGGCCCAAGTGAAGCCCAAGGGGTGACCAGAGTCACCAGGTAAGGGTGAGGCCCAGAGGGGAACCAGAGTAACCAGTTTAGTTTGAGGCCCAGAATGGGACCAGAGGTCCCTGGTCAAAGTGAGGCGCAGGTGTGGAATAGAGTATCCAGGTCCGAAAGACGCCTGGGTGAGGACCAGAGTCACTAGGGCCATGCAGGCCCAGATGGGGAACAGAATCACTAGGTCCTGGCTAGGCATAGAATAAGACCACAATCACCAGTATCAGGTGTGCCCCATGTGGGATCCAGAGCCACTCTATCCAGCTGAGTCCCAGGTCCATGTGAGCCCTACGTCAGAACCAGATTCATCAGGTCGAATTGAGGCATAGCTGGGGACAAGATTCACCAGGTGTGGGTGCGGCCTAGGTGGGGCAAGATTCAGCAGTTCTGAGTTAGGTCAAAGTGGGGACGAGAGACACCAGGTCCTGGTGAGGCCAAACTGAGGACCAGAGTCAACAGATCCAGGTGAGCTCCATGTTGGAAAGAGAGTCACCAGGTCCAGGAGAGGTCCAGCTGGGGACCAGAGTCACCAGATATAGGTGAGTTCCAGGTGGGGACCAGAGTCACGAGATCCAGGTGAAGTCCAGGTGGGGATGAGAGTCACTAGGTGCAGATGAGGCCCAGGTGAGGACCAGAGTTACCAGGTACACGTGAGGCCCCGGGGGGATCAGAGGTAACAGGTCCATGTGAGGCGAGCTTGGGGACTATGGTCAAGAGGTTTAATTGAGGCCCAGGTGTGGAACACAGTAAGCAGGTCCAGATGAGTCCCCGGTGGTGACTAGAGACACCACATGCAGGTGAGGCCCAGGTGGGCATCAGGATCACCAGGTACAGGGGAGGCCCTTGAAAGAACCAGAGTCAACAGTTCGAGGTCAGGCACAGGTGGCAACCAGCTCAGCAGGTCGAAGTCAGGCCAAAGTGTGGTTCACAGTGACTAGGGCACGGTGAGACCCAGAGGGGGACCAGAGTCACCTGGTCCCGGTGAGTTCCAGTTGTGGAACACAGTCACACGGTCCCAATTTTCCCCAGTTGAGGACCATGGTCAAAGGGCCAGGTGAGGCCCAGATGGGGACCGGAGTCCCGAAATCCAGGTGAAGCCCAGGTGGGGACCACAGTCACCAGATACAGGGGAGTCTCAGGGGCAGACCAGAATCACCAGGTCCAGGTGAGGTGCAGGTGGCAACCACACTCACCAGGTCCCGGTGAGGCCCTGGTGGGGACCAGAGTCACGAGGTACATGAGAAGCTAGAAACACTGCAGCCACCAGGTCCACATGATGTCCATGTGGTAACAAGAATCACCAGTTACAGGTGAGGATCAGGTGGGGATCCGACTCAGCATGTCCAGGTGAGACCGAGGTGGGAACCAGTATCACCATGTTCAGGTGTGGCTCAGGTGAAGGCCAGAGTTAATAGGTCCCGCTGGGTCACTGTTATTGAACAGTGTAACCATATCCTGATGCTACCGAGGTGGGTACCGAGACACTAGGTCCTGGTGAGGCCCAGTTGGGACCAGAGAAATGAGGTCCAGGTGAAGTCCCGATGGGAACCACAGTCACCAGGTCAGGTGAGGCCATGCTTACGATCAGAGGCACCACTTACATGTGAGGCCCAGGTGGAGCCAGAGTCACCTGGTACAGAAAATGCCAAAGTCAGGAATAGTGTTACCAGGATCAGGTCACTCCCAGTGGGGAATAGAGTAACCATGTCCCGATGATGCCCACGTAGAACCAGAGTCACCATATCCAGATGAGGCGCAGTTGGGGAGCATATTCACTAGGTCCCGGTAAGGCCCAGTTGAGGACTAGAGTCACCAGGTTTGGTTGAGGCCTAGAGAGGTACCAGATTCACCTGGTCTAGGAGACATCCAGATGGTGACCAGAGTCTCCATGTCAGAGGGAGGCCCAGAGTGGATCCAGAGTCATCATGTCCAGGTGAGGCTCAGGTGTGGAGCAAAGTTATCATGTCCAGGTGAGGCCCAGGTGGGAAACAGAGTAACCATGATCCCATTGATGCCAGGTGGGAAAAGAGTCACAAGGTCCAGACGAGACCTATGTAAGGAGTAGATTCAACAGGTACTGTTGAGATCCAGCTGAGGACAAGTGTCGCCAGCTCCGGGTGAGTCCCAGAGGGGGACCAGAGTCACCCGGTACTGGTGATATCCAGGTGGGGACCAGAGTCACCACGTCAGGGTGAGGCCCAGAAGGGACGAGAATCACTAGGTCCAGGTGAGGCCCCGATGTGGAACTGAGAATCCAGGCTCCATGATGCCTATATGAGGACCTGAGCACCAGGTCCAGGTGAGGTCCCTGTGGGAACAAGTCACCTCGTCCAGGTGAGGCCCAGGTGGGACCACAGTCACAAGGTCCAGATGAGGCACAGGAATATAAGAGAGTATCCAGGACCCAATGATACCCAGGTAAGGACCAGAGTCAACAGGTCCAGGAGAGGCCCAAATATGGATCAGAGTCATTGTGTTCCAGGTGAGACCAGATGGAGACCACAGGAACCAGGTCCAGGAGAGCCCCATATGGGAAACAGAGCCACCAGATCCAGGTGAGGTCCAGGTGGGACCACAGTCACAAGGTCCAGGTGAGGCGCAGGAGGCAACAGGATTCAACAAGTCCAGGTAAGACCCAGGTGGCGACCAATCACCAGATCCAGGTGCGGACCAGCTAAGGACCAGTTTCAGCAGGCCCATGTGAAGCCCATGGGGTGACCAGAGTCACCAAGTAGGGTTGAGTCCCAGAGGGGGAACCAGAGTAACCAGTTTAGTTTGAGGCCCAGAATGGGACCAGAGGTCCCTCGTCAAAGTGAGGCCCAGGTGTGGAATAGATTATCCAGGTCCCAATGATGCCTGGGTGAGGACCAGAGTCACTAGGGCCATGAAAGCCCAGATGGGGAACAGAATCACTAGGTCCTGGTGAGGCATAGAATAACATCACAGTCAGCAGAATCTGTGATCCCCTTGTGGGAATCAGAGCCACTCTATGGAGCTGAGTCCCAGGTCCATGTGAGGCCCACGTGAGGACCAGATTCATCAGGTCGAATTGAGGCATAGCTGGGGACAAGAGTCACCAGGTCTGGGTGCGGCCTAGGTGTGGCAAGATTCTGCAGTTTTGAGTTAGTTCAATGTGGGGATGAGACACCAGGTCCAGGTGAGGGCAAAGTAAGGACCAGAGTCACCAGATCCAGGTGGTCCATGTTGGACAGACAGTCACCAGGTCCAGGAGATGTCCAGGTGGGGACCAGAGTCACCAGATCCAGGTGAAGTCCAGGTGGGCCCAGAGTCACCAGATCCAGGTGAAGCCCAGGTGGTGACCAGAGTCACTAGGTCCAGATGAGGCCAGGTGAGGACCAGAGTTACCAGACAACTGAGGCCCCGGTGTGAATCAGAGGCAACAGGTCTACTTGAGGTCCAGGTGTAGAACACAGTAACAAGGGCCAGGTGAGTCCCCGGTGTTGACAAGTGTCACCACGTCCAGGTGAGGCCCAGGTGGGGACCAGGATCACCAGGTCCAGGGGAGGCTCTTGACAGAACCAGAGTCAAAAGTTCGAGGTCAGGAGCAGGTTGCAACAAGGGTCAGCAGGTCCAAGTCAAGCCAAAGTGGGGTTAAGAGACACTAGGGCACGGTGAGACCCAGAGGGGGACCAGAGTCAACTGGTCCAGGTGAGGTCCAGTTGTGGAACACAGCCACCGGGTCCCAATTTTGCCCAGTAGAGGACCATGGTCAACACGGCCAGGTGAGGCCCAGATGGGGACCAGAGTCCCGAAATCCAGGTGAAGCCCAGGTGGGGACCACAGTCACCAGATCCAGGGTAGTCTCAGGTGCAGACCAGAATCACCAGATCCAGGTGAGGTGCAGGTGGCAACCACACTCACCAGGTCCCGTTCAGGCCCAGCTGGGGACCAGAGTCACGAGGTACATGAGAAGCTAGAAACACTGCAGCCACCAGGTCCAAAAGATGTCCATGTGGGAACGAGAATCACCAGTTACAGGTGAGGACCAGGTGGGGATCCGACTCACCATGTCCAGGTGAGACCCAGGTGGGAACCAGTGTCACCATGTCTAGGTGTGGCTCAGGTGAAGACCGGAGTTAATAGGTCCGGCTTGGTCACTGTTAGTGAACAGTGTAAGCATATCTTGATGCTACCCAGGTGGGTACCGGAGACACCAGGTCCTGGTGAGGCTAGGTGGGACCAGAGACATGAAGTCCAGGTGATTTCCCGATGGGAACCACAGTCACCAGGTCAGGTGAGGCCATGCTTAGGATCAGAGTCACCAGTTACAGGTGAGGCCCAGGTGGAGCCAGAGTCACCTGGTACATAAGAGGCCAAAGTTAGGACCAGAGTTACCAGGGTCAGGTCAATCCCAGAGGGTAATACAGTAACCATGTACCCATGATGCCCAGGTAGAACCAGAGTCACCAGGTCCAGATGAGGCGCAGGTGGGGACCATGTTCACTAGATTCCGGTGAGGCCCAGTTGAGGACCAGAGTCACCAGGTCAAGTTGAGGCCTAGAGGGATACCAGATTCACCTGGTCTATGTGACATCCAGATGGGGAACAGAGTCCACATGTCAGGCTGAGGCCCAGAGGGGATCCAGATTCATCATGTCCAGGTGAGGCTCAGGTGTGGAACAGAGTATCCAGGTCATAATGGTCCACAGGTGAGGACCAGAGTCACCAGATCTGGGTGAGACCCAGTTAGGATCAGAGTCACCAGTTCCAGGTGAGGCCAAGAAGGAGTCCACAGCAATCAGGCCCAGGTGGGGAACAAAGTCACCAGGACTGGGTGAGGCCCAGATGGGGACCAGATTCACCAAGCCCAGGTGAATCCCAGGTGGTGACCAGAGTTACCAGTTCCGGGTGAGGACCAGGTAAGGACCAGATTCACCAGGTCCAAGTGAGGCCTGCGTGGGGACCTGTGTCAGCAGGCATGTTTGAGGCCCAGATGACAAACCACTCACCAGGTCCAGGTGATTCCAAAGTGCAGGCCATGCAGAGGAACAATATCCCAATGATACCCAGGTACTGACTAGAGTTACCATGTCCAGGTGAGGCCAACATGCAGGCCATGCAGTGGAACCATGTCCCTATGATGCCCAGGTAGGGACCAGAGTCACCAGGTCCAAATGAGGCCCAGATGGAGCATATTCACTAGGTCCAGGTGAGGCCCAGTTGAGGACAATAGTCACCATCTGGTTGAGGCCTAGAGGGGTACCAGAATCTCCTGGTCCAGGTGACATCCAGATGGGGTCCAGAAACACTAGGTCAGGGTGAGGCCCAGAGTGGTTCCAGAGTCATCATGTCCAGGTGAGGCTCAGGTGTGGAACAGAGTCACCAGATACCAATGATGCCCAGGTGAGGACCAGAATCACCAGGACTGGGTGACGAGCAGATAGGATCAGAGTCACCAGTTCCAGGTGAGGCCAAGAAAGTGACCACACCAATCAGGTCCAGGTGGGGAACCAAGTCACCAGGACTGGGTGAGGCCCAGATGGGGACCAGATTCACCAGGTCCAGGTGAGGCCCAGTTGGGGAACAGAGTCCCCGGGTCTGGGAGAGGACCAGGTAATGACCAGATTAAAAGGTCCAATAGGCCCACGTGGGGACCTGAGTCACCAGGTTTGGGTGAGGCCCAGGTGGCAACCCCACTCACCAGGTCCAAGTGAGGCCAACCAGCAGGCCAGAGTCACCAGATCCACGTGAGTCCCTAGTGGGCACCGGAGTCACCAGGTAAATGTGAGTCTACAAGAAAACCACAGTCACCTGGTCCAGGTGTGGTTCATGTGGGCACGAGAGTCACCAGGTCCAGGTGAGACCCAGGTGGGGACAACAGTCTCCAGGTCCAGATTGAGGCCTAGGTGGGGGGACCAGTGTCATCAGGACCAGTTGAGGCCAAACGGCGGAGCAAAGTTATCATATCCATGTGAGGCCCAGGTGTGGAAGAGAGTAACCATGTCCCATTGATGCCAGGTGGGAAAAGAGTCACAAGGTCCAGACGAGGCCTAAGTGAGGAGTAGATTCAGCAGGTCCTGTTGAGACCCAGTTGAGGACCAGTGTCCCCAGCTCCAGGTAAGTCCCAGAGGGGGACCAGAGTCACCCGGTTCTGGTGATATCCAGGAGGGGACCAGAGTCACCACGTCAGGGTTAGGCCCAGAGGGGGACGAGAATCACTAGGTCCATGTGAGGCCCCGATGTGGAACTGAAAAACCAGGTCTCATGATGCCCATATGAGGACCTGAGTCACCAGGTCCAGGTGAGGTCCCTGTGGGAACCAGTCACCTCGTCCAGGTGAGGCCCAGGTGGGACTACAGTCACCAGGTCCAGGTGAGGCCCAGGTATATAAGAGAGTATCCAGGTCCGAATGATGGCCAGGAAAGGACCAGAGTCAACAGGTCCAGGAGATGCCCAAATATGGATCAGAGTCATTGTGTTCCAGGTGAGGCCAGATGGAGACCACAGGAAACAGGTCCAGGAGAGCCCCGTATGGGAACCAGAGCCAACAGATCCAGGTGAGTTCCAGGTGGGACTACAATCACAAGGTCCAGGTGAGGCGCAGGTGGCAACAGGATTCACCAAGTCCAGGTGAGGCCCAGGTGGCGACCAGTCACCACATCCAGGTGCAGACCATCTAAGGACCAGATTCACCAGGCCCAAGTGAAGCCAAGGGGTGACCAGAGTCACGAGGTAAGGGTGAATCCGAGAGGGGCACCAGAGTAACCAGTTTAATTTGAGGCCAAGAATGGGACCAGAGGTCCCTGGTCAAAGAGGGGCCCAGGTGTGGAATAGAGTATCCAGGTCCCAATGATGCCTGGGTGAGGACCAGAGTCACTAGGGCCATGCAGGCCCAGATGGGGAACAGAATACTAGGTCCTTGTGAGGCATAGAAAAAGACCCGAGTCACCAGTAACAGGTGAGACTCTTGTTGGAACCAGATCCACTCTATGCAGCTGAGTCCCAAGTCCATGTGAGGCCCACGTGAGGACCAGATTCATCAGGTCAGGTCGAATTGAGGCATAGCTGGGGGCAAGAGTCCCCAGGTCTGGGTGCGTCCTAGGTTTGGCAAGATTCTGCAGTTTTGAGTTAGGTCAAAGTGGGGACGAGAGACACCAGGTCCATGTGAGGCCGAACTGAGGACCAGAGTCACCAGATCCAGGTGAGGTCCAGGTGGGGACCAGAGTCACCAGATCCAGGTGAAGTCCAGGTGGGGACCAGAGTCACTAGGCCCAGATAAGGCCCAGGTGAGGACCAGAGTTACCAGGTACACTTGAGGCCCCGGTGGGGATCAGAGGAAACAGGTCCATGTGAGGCCGGCTTGGGGACTATGGTCAAGAGGTGTACTTGAGGCCCAGGTGTAGAACACAGTAAGCAGGTCCAGGTGAATCCCCGGTGGTGACAAGAGTAACCACGTCCAGGTGAGGCCCAGATGCGGACCAGGATCACCAGATACAGGGGAGGCCCTTGAAAGAACCAGAGTCAACAGTTCGAAGTCAGACTTAGGTGGCATCCAGGGTCAGCAGGTCCAAGTCAGGCCAAAGTGGGGTTCACAGTCACTAGGGCACGGTGAGACCCAGAGGGGGACCAGAGTCACCTCGTCCAGGTGAGGTCCAGTTGTGGAACACAGTCACCGGGTCCCAATTTTGCCCAGTTGAGGACCTTGGTCAACAAGGCCACGTGAGTCCCAGATGGGGACCGGAATCCCCAAATCCAGGTGAAGCTGAGGTGGGGACCACAGTCACCAGATCCAGGGTAGTCTCAGGTGCAGACCAGAATCACCAGGTCCAGGTGAGGTGCCGGTGGCAACCAAACTCACCAGGTCCCAGTGAGGCCCTGGTGGGGACCAGAGTCACGAGGTACATGAGATGCTAGAAACACATGTGATCCCTGGGTGGCGCAGCGGTTTGGCGCCTGCCTTTGGACCAGGGCGCGATCCTGGAGACCCGGGATCGAATCCCACGTCGAACTCCCTGTGCATGGAGCCTGCTCCTCCCTCTGCCTGTGTCTCTGCCAATCTCTCTCTGTGACTATCATAAATAAATAAAAATTAAAAAAAAGAAGCTAGAAACACTGCGGACAACAGGTCCACATGATCTCCATGTGGGAACGAGAATCACCAGTTATAGGTGAGGACCAGGTGGGAATACGACTCACCATGTCCAGGTGACACCCAGGTGGGAACCAGTGTCACCATGTGCAGGTGTGGCCCAGGTGAAGACCAGAGTTAATAGGTCCGGCTGGGTCACTGTTAGTGAACAGTGTAACCATATCCTAATGCTACCCAGGTGGGTACCAGAGACACCAGGTCCTGGTGAGGCCCAGGTGGGACCAGAGTCATGAGGTCCAGGTGAGGTCCCGATGGGAACCACAGTCACCAGGTCAGGTAAGGCCATGCTTAGGATCAGAGTGACAGGTTGCAGGTGAGGCCGAGGTGGAGCCAGAGTCACCTGGTACAAAGAGTCCAAAGTCAGGACCAGAGTTGCCAGGATCAGGTCAGTCCCAGTGGGGAATAGAGTAACCATGTCCCGATGATGCCCAGGTAGAACCAGAGTCACCAGGTCCAGATGAGGCGCAGGTGGGGAGCATGTTCACTAGGTCCCGGTGAGGCCCAGTTGAGGACCAGATTTACCAGGTCAAGTTGAGGCATAGAGGGGTACCAGATTCACCTGGTGAGGTGACATACGGATGGGGACCAGAGTCACCATATCAGGCTGAGGCCCAGAGGGGCTCCAGAGTCATCATGTCCAGGTGAGGCTCAGGGGTGGAAGAGTTTATCCAGCTCATAATGGTCCACAGATGAGGACCAGAGTCACCAGAACTGGGTGAGGCCCAGTTAGGATCAGAGTCACCAGTTCCAGGTAAGGCCAAGAAGGAGTCCACAGCAATCAGGTCTAGGTGGGGAACAAAGTCACCAGGACTGGATGAGGCCCAGATGGGGACCAGATTCACCAGGCCCAGGTGATTCCCAGGTGGTGACCAGAGTTACCAGTTCCGGGTGAGGACCAGGTAAGGACCAGATTCACCAGGTCCAAGTGAGGCCCATGTGGGGACCTGTGTCACTAGGCATGAGTGAGGCCCAGGTGACAAACCCACTCACCAGGTCCAGGTGAGGGCAAACTGCAGGCCATACAGAGGAACCAGGTCCCAATGATGCCCAGGTAGGGAGGAGAGTTACCAGGTCCAGGTGAGGCCAACCTACAGGCCATGCAGTGGAACCATGTCCGATGATGCCCAGGTAGGGAACAGAGTCACCAGGTCCAAATGAAGCCCAGATGGAGCATAATCACTAGGTCCAGGTTAGGCCCAGTTGAGGACCAGAGTCACCAGACCTGGTTGAAGCCCAGAGAAGTACCATGATTCCCTGGTCCAGGTGACATCCATATGGGGACCAGAGACACCAGGTCAAGTTGATGCCCAGAGAGGTTCCAGAGTCATAATGTCCAGGGGAGCCTCAGGTGTGGAATAGAGTCACCAGGTACCAATGATGCCCAGGTGAGGACCAGAGTTACCAGGTACACGTGAGGCCCCGGTGGGGTTCAGAGGCAACAGGTCCATGTGAGGACGGCTTGGGGACCATGGTCAACAGGTCTACTTGAGGCCCAGGTGTGGAACACAGTAAGCAGGTCCAGGTGAGTCCCCGTTGGGGACAAGAGTCACCACGTGCAGGTGAGGGCAAGGTGGACACCAGGATCGCCAGGTACAGGGGAGGCCCTTGAAAGGACCAGAGTCAACATTTCGATGTCGGGGGCAGGTAGCAACCAGGTTCAGCATGTCGAAGTCAGGCCAAAGTGGGGTTCACAGTTACTAGGGCACGGTGAGACCCAGAGGGGGACAAGAGTCACCTGGTCCAGGTGAGGTCCAGTTGTGGAACACAGTCAACGGGTCACAATTTTGCCCAGTTGAGGACCATGGTCAACAGGGCCAGGTCAGACCCAGGTGGGGACCGGAGTCCCGAAATCCAGGTGAAGCCCAGGTGGGGACCACAGTCACAAGATCCAGGGTAGTCTCAGGTGTAGACCAGAATCACCGGGTCCAGGTGAGGTACAGGTGGCGACCACACACACCAGGTTCCGGTGAGACCCTGGTGGGGACCAGAGTCACTAGGTACATGAGAGGCTAGAAACACTGAAGCCATCAGGTCCACATGATGTCCATGTGGGAAAGAGAATCACCAGTTACACGTGAGGACCACGTGGGGATCCGACTCACCATGTCCAGGTGAAACCCAGGTGGGAACCAGTGTCAGCATGTCCAGGTGTGGCCCTTGTGAAGACCAGAGTTAATAGGTCCGGGTGGGTCACTGATAGTGAACAGTGTAACCATATCCTGATGCTACACATGTGGGTACAAGAGACACCAGGTCCTGGTGAGGCCCAGGTGGAACCAGAGACTTGAGGTCCAGGTGAGGTCCCGATGGGAACCACAGTCACCATTTCAGGTGAGACCATGCTTAGGATAAGAGTCACGAGTTACAAGTGAGGCCCAGGTCGAGCCAGAGTAACCTGGTACAGAAGAGGCCAAAGTCAGGAGCAGAGTTACCAGGATCAGGTCAGTCCCAGTGGGGAACAGAGTAACAATGTCCCGATGAAGGCCAGGTAGAACCTGAGTCACCAGGTCCAGATGAGGCGCAGTTGGGGAGCATGTTCACTAGGTCCCGGTGAGGCCCAGTTGAGGACCAGAGTCACCAGGTCAAGTTGTCGCCAAGAGGTGTACAGGATTCACCTGGTCTAGGTGACTTCCAAATGGGGACCAGAGTCACCATGTCAGGCTGAGGCCCAGGGAGGTTCCAGAGTAGTCATGTCCAGGTGAGGCTCAAGTGTGGAACAGAGTAAGCAGGTACCAGTGATGCCAAGGTGAGGACCAGAGTCACTAGATCTGGGTAACGCGCAGATAGGATCAGAGTCACCAGTTCCAGGTGAGGCCAAGAAAGAGTCCACAGCAATCAGGTTCAGGTGGGGAACAAAGTCACCAGGACTGGGTGAGGCCTAGATGGAGACCAGATTCACCAGGTCCAGGTGAGGTCCAGGTGTTGACCAGAGTCCCCAGGTCTGGGAGAGGACCAGTAAGGACCAGATTCACCAGATCCAAGATGCCCACGTGGGGACCTGAGTCACCAGGTATGGGTGTGGCCCAGGTGGCAACCCCACACTACAGGGCCAGGTGAGGCCAACCTGCAGGTCAGAGTCATCACATCCAGGTGAGGCCATAGTGGGGTCCGGAGTGACCAGAAAATGTGAGTCTATAAGAACACCACAGTCACCAGGTCCAGGTGTGGTTCATGTGGGAACGAGAGTCACCAGGTCCAGGTGAGACCCAGGTGAGGACAACAGTCACCAGATCCAGATTGAGGCCTAGGTGGGGGGATCAGAGTCATCAGGACCAGTTGAGACCAAAGTGTGGAGCAAATATATCATGTCCAAGTGAGGCCCAGGTGGGGAACAGAGTAACCATATCCCATTGATGCCACGTGGGAAAAGAGTCACAAGGTCCAGACCAGGCCTAAGTGAGGAGTAGATTCACCAGGGCCTGTTGAGGCCCAGTTGAGGACCAGTATCCCCAGCTCCGGGTGAGTCCTAGAGGGGGAACAGAGTAACCCGGTTCTGGTGATATCCAGGTGGGGACCAGAGTCTCCACGTCAGGGTGAGGCCGAGAGGGGGACGAGAATCACTAGGTCCAGGTGAGGCCCCGATGTGGAACTGAGAAACCAGGCCCCATGATGCCCATATGAAGACCTCAGTCACCAGGTCCAGGTGAGGTCCCAGTGGGAACCAGTCATCTCGTCTGGGGAGGACCAGGAGGGACCACAGTCACCAGGTCCAGGTGAGTCCCAGGTGGGACCACAGTCAACAGGTCCAGGTGAGGCCCAGGTATATACGAGAGTATCCAGGTCCCAATGATGACCAATTACGTAACAGAGACAAGAAGTCCAGGAGAGGCCCAAATATGGATCAGAGTTATTGTGTTCCAGGTGAGGCCAGATGGAGATCACAGGAACCATTTCCAGGAGAGCCCCATATGGGAACCAGAGCCACCAGATCCAGGTGAAGTCCAGGTGGGACCACAGTCACAAGGTCCAGGTGAGGCGCAGGTGGCAACATGATTCACCAAGTCCAGGTGAGGCCCAGGTGGCGACCAGTCACCAGATCCAGGTGCGGACCAGCTAAGAACCAGAATCACCAGGCCCAGGTGAAGCCCAAGGGGTGACCAGTGTCACCAGGTAAGGGTGAGGTCCAGAGGGGAAAACAGTGTAACCAGTTTAGTCTAAGGACCAGAATGGGACCAAAGCACCCTGGTGAAAGAGAGGCCCAGGAATGGAATAGAGTGTCCAGTTCCGAATGATGCCTGGGTGAGGACCAGAGTCACTAGGGCCATGCAGGCCTAGATGGGGAACAGAATCACTAGGTCCTGGTGATTCATAGAATAAGACCACAGTCACCAGTATCAGGTGAGCCCCTTGTGCGAACCAGAGCCACTGTATCCAGCTGAGTCCCAGGTCCATGTGAAGCCCATGTGAGGACTGGATTCATGAGGTCTAATTGAGGCATAGCTGGGGACAAGAGTCACCAGGTCTGTGTGCGGCCTAGGTGGGGAAAGAATCAGCAGTTCTGAGTTAGGTCTAAGTGGGGACGAGAGACACCAGGTCCAGGTGAGGCCAAAGTGAGGACCAGAGTCACCAGATCCAGGTGAGGTCCATGTTGGAAAGAGAGTCACCAGGTCCAGGAGAGGTCCAGGTTGGGACCACAGTCACTAGAACCAGGTGAAGTCCAGGTGGGGACCAGAGTCACCAGATCGAGGTGAAGCCCAAGGTGGGGACCAGAGTCACTAGGTCCAGATGAGGCCCAGGTGAGGACCAAAGTTACCAGGTACACGTGAGGAGCCGGTGGAGATCAGAGGCAACAGGTCATTGTGAGTCCGGCTTGGGGACCATGGTCAACAGGTCCACTTGAGACCCAGGTGTGGAACACAGTAAGCAGGTGCAGGTGAGTCCCCCGTGGTGACAAGATTCACACGTCCAGGTGAGGCCCAGGTGGGGACCAGGATCACCAGGAAGAGGGGAGGCCCTTGAAAGTACCATAGTCAACAGTTCGAGGTCAGGCGCAGGTGGCAACCAGGGTAAGCAAGTCCAAGTCAGGCCAAAGTGGGGTTCACAGTCACTAGGGCACGGTGTGACCAAGACGGGGACCAGAGTCACCTGGTCCAGGTGAGGTCCAGTTGTGGAACACAGTCACCAGGTCCCAAATTTGCCCAGTTGAGGACCATGGTCAACAGGGCCAGGTGAGGCCCAGATGGGGACCGGAGTCCCGAAATCCAGGTGAAGCCCAGGTGGGGACCACAGTCACCAGATCCAGGGTAGTCTCAGGTGCAGACCAGAATCACCTGGTCTAGGTGTGGTGCAGGTGGCAACCAAACTCACCAGGTCCCGGTGAGGCACTGGTGGAGAACAGAGTCACGAGGTACATGAGAAGCTAGAAACAAATGGGAGCCCTGGGTGGCGCAGCGGTTTGGCGCCTGCCTTTGGCCCAGGGCGCGATCCTGGAGACCCGGGATCGAATCCCACGTCGGGCTCCCGGTGCATGGAGCCTGCTTCTCCCTTTGCCTGTGTCTCTGCCTCTCTCTCTCTCTGTGACTATCATAAATAAATAAAAATTAAAGAAAAAGAAGCTAGAAACCCTGCGGCCATCAGGTCCACATGATCTCCATGTGGGAACGAGAATCACCAGTTACAGGCGAGGACCAGGTGAGGATACGACTCACCATGTCCAGGTGAGACCCAGGTGGGATCCAGTGTCACCATGTCCAGGTGTGGCCGAGGTAAAGACCAGAGTTAATAGGTCCGGCTGGGTCACTGTTAGTGAACAGTGTAACCATATCCTAATGCTACCCAGGTGGGTAGCAGAGACACCAGGTCCTTGTGAGGCCCAAATGGGACCAGAGTCATGAGGTCCAGGTGAGGTCCCGATGGGAACCACAGTCACCAGGTCAGGTGAGGCCATGCTTAGGATCAGAGTCACCAGTTACAGGTGAGGCCCAGGTGGAGCCAGAGTCACCTGGTACAGAAGAGGCCAAAGTCAGGACCAGAGTTACCAGGATCAGGTCACTCCAAGTGGGAATAGAGTAACCATGTCCCGATGATGCCCAGGTAGAACCAGAGTCACCAGGTCCAGATGTGGCGCAGGTGGGGAGCATGTTCACTAGGTCCCGTTGAGGCCCAGTTGAGGTCAGAGTCACCAGGTCTAGTTGAGGCCTAGAGGGGTACCAGATTCACCTGGTCTGGTGACATCCAGATGGGGACCAGAGTCCCCATGTCAGGCTGAGGCCCAGAGGGGATCCAGAGTCATCATATCCAGGTGAGGCTCAGGTGTGGAACAGAGTATCCAGGTCATAATGTTCCACAGGTGAGGACCAGAGTCACGAGATCTTGGTGGGCCCAGTTAGGATCAGAGTCACCAGTTCCAGGTGAGGCCAAAAAGTTGTCCACAGCAATCAGGTCCAGGTGGGGAAGAAAGTCAACAGGACTGGGTGAGACACAGATGGGGACCAGATTCACCAGGACCAGGTGATTCCCAGGTGGTGACCAGAGTTACCAGTTCCGGGTGACCACCAGGTAAGGACCAGATTCACCAGGTCCAAGTGAGGCCCACGTGGGGACCTGTGTCACTAGGCATGTGTGAGGCCCAGGTGACAAACCCACTCACCAGGTCCAGGTGATGCCAACCTCCAGGCCATGCACAGGAACCAGGTCCCAATGACGCCCAGGTAGGGACGATAGTTACCAGGTCCAGGTGAGGCCAACCTACAGGCCATGCAGTGGAACCATGTCCCGATGATGCCCAGGTAGGGACCAGAGTTACCAGGTCCAGGTGAGGCCAACCTGCAAGTCATGCAGTGGAACCATGTCCCGATGATGCCCAGGTAGGTACCAGAGTCACCAGGTCCAAATGAGGCCCAGATGGAGCACATTCACTAGGTCCAGGTGAGGCCCAGTTGAGGATCAGAGTCACCAGACCTGGTTGGGCCCAGAGGGGTACCAGACTCCCCTGGTCCAGGTGACTTCCATATGGGGACCAGAGTCACCAGGTCAGGTTGATGCCCAGAGATGTTCCAGAGTCATGATGTCCAGGTGAGGCTCAGGTGTGGAACAGAGTCACCAGGTACCAATGATGCCAAGGTGAGGACCAGAGTCACCAGGTCTAGGTGACGCGCAGATAGGATCAGAGTCACCCGTTTCAGGTGAGGCCAAGAAAGAGTCCACAGCAATCTGGTCCAGGTGGGGAACAAAGTCACCAGGACTGGGTATGGCCCAGATGGGGACCAGATTCACCAGCTTCCGGTGAGGCCCTGGTGGGGACCAGAGTCAAGAGGTACATGAGAAGCTCAAAACACTGCAGCCACCAGTTCCACATGAGTCCATGTGGGAACGAGAATCACCAGTTACACGTGAGGACCAGGTGGGGATCCGACTCACCATGTCCAGGTGAGACCCAGGTGGGAACCAGTGTCACCATGCCCAGGTGTGGCCCAGGTGAAGACCGGAGCTAATAGGTCTGGCTGTGTCACTGTTAGTGAACAGTGTAACCATATCCTGATGCTACCCATGTGGGTACCAGAGACACCAGGTCCTGGTAAGGCCCAGGTGGGTCCGGAGACATGAGGTCCAGGTGAGGTCCCGATGGGAAACACAGTCACCAGGTCAGATGAGGCCATGCGTAGGATCAGAGTCACCAGTTACAGGTGAGGCCCAGGTGGAGCCAGAGTCACCTGGTACAAAAGAGGCCAAAGTCAGGACCAGAGTTACCAGGATCAGGTCATTCCCAGTGTGGAATAGAGTAACCATGTCCCGATGATGCCCAGGTAGGGACCAGAGTCACCAGGTCCATATGAGGCCCAGATGGAGCATATTCACTAGGTCCAGGTGAGGCCCAGTTGAGGACCAGAGTACCAGATCTGGTTGAGTCCTAGAGGGGTACAAGAATCACCAGGTCCAGGTGACATCCAGATGGGGACCAGGGTCACCAGGTCAGGGTGAGGCCCAGAGAGGTTCCAGTGTCATCATGTCCAGGTGAGGCTCAGGTGTGGATCAGAGTCTCCAGGTACCAATGATGGCTAGGTGAGGACGAGAGTCACCAGGTCTGGGTGACACTCAGATACGATCAGAGTCACCCGTTTCAGGTGAGGCCAAGAAAGAGTCCACAGCAATCAGGTCCAGGTGGGGAAAAAAGTCACCAGGACTGGGTGAGGCACAGATGGGGACCAGATTCACCAGGTCCAGGTGAGAACCAGGTGGTGACCAGAGTTCCCGGGCTTGGAAAGGACCAGGTAAGAACAAGATTCTCCAGGTCCAAGAGGCCCACGTGGAGACCTGAGTCACCAGGTATGGGTGAGGCCCAGGTGTCAACCCCACTCACCAGGTCCAGGCGAGCCCAACCTGCAGGCCAGAGTCACAGATCCAGGTGAGTCCCTAGTGGGTACCGGAGTCACCACGAAAATGTGAGTCTACAAGTACACCACAGTCACCAGGTCCAGGTTTAGTTTATGTGGGAACTAGAGTCACCAGGTCTAGGTGAGACCCAGGTGGGGACCAGTGTCCCCGGGTCTAGGAAAGGACCAGGTAAGGACCAGATTCACCAGGTAGAAGAGGTCCACGTGGGGACCTGAGTCACCAGGTATGGGTGAGGCCCAGGTGGCGACCCCACTCACCAGGTCCAGGTGAGGCAAACCTGCAGGCCAGAGTCACCAGATACAGGTGAGGCCCTAGAGGCGACCAGAGTCACAATGTAAATGTGAGTCTACCAGAACACCACAGTCACCAGGTCCAGGTGTGGTTCATGTGGGAACGAGAGTCACCAGGTCCAGGTGAGACCCAGGTGGGGACCATAGTCACCAGGTCCAGATTGAGGCCTAGGTGGGGGGACCAGAGTCATCAGGATCATTTGAGGCCAAAGTGTGGAGCAAAGTTATCATGTCCAGTTGATGTCCATGTGGGGAACAGAGTAACCATGTCCCATTAATGCCAAGTGGGAAAAGAGTCAGAAGGTACAGAAGAGGCCTAAATGAGGACTAGATTCACCATGTCCTGTTGACGTCCAGTTGAGCACCAGTGTCCCCAGCTCTGAGTGAGTCCCAGAGGGGGACCAGAGTCACCCAGTTCTGGTGATATCCAGGTGGGGACAAGACTCACCACGTCAGGGTGAGGCCCAGAGGGGGACGAGAATCACTAGTTTCAGGTGAGGCCCCGTCGTGGAACTGAGAAAAAAGGTCCCATAATGCCCAAATGAGGACCTGAGTCACCAGGTCCAGGTGAGGTCCCTGTGGGAACCAGTCACCTCGTCAAGGTGAGGCCCAGGTGGGACCACAGTCACCAGGGCCAGGTAAGTCCCAGGTATATAAGAGAGTATCCAGGTCCCAATGATGCCCAGGTAAGGACCAGAGTCAACAGTTCCAGGAGAGGCCCAAATATGGATCAGAGTCATTGTGTTCCAGGTGAGGCCAGATGGAGACCACAGGAACCAGGTCCAGGAGAGCCCCATATGGGAACCAGAGCCACCAGATCCAGGTGAAGTCCAGGTGGGACCACAGTCACAAGGTCCAGGTGAGGCGCAGGTGGCAACATGATTCACCAAGTCCAGGTGAGGCCCAGGTGGCGACCAGTCACCAGATCCAGGTGCGGACCAGCTAAGGACCAGAATCACCAGGCCCAGGTGAAGCCCAAGGGGTGACCAGTGTCACCAGGTAAGGGTGAGGTCCAGAGGGGAAAACAGTGTAACCAGTTTAGTTTGAGGCCCAGAATGGGACCAAAGCACCCTGGTGAAAGAGAGGCCCAGGAGTTGAATAGAGTATCCACTTCCGAATGATGCCTGGATGAGGACCAGAGTCACTAGGGCCATGCAGGCCTAGATGGGGAACAGAATCACTAGGTCCTGGTGATTCATAGAATAAGACCACAGTCACCAGTATCAGGTGAGCCCCTTGTGCGAACCAGAGCCACTGTATCCAGCTGAGTCCCAGGTCCATGTGAAGCCCATGTGAGGACTGGATTCATCAGGTCTAATTGAGGCATAGCTGGGGACAAGAGTCACCAGGTCTGTGTGCGGCCTAGGTGGGGAAAGAATCAGCAGTTCTGAGTTAGGTCCAAGTGGGGACGAGAGACACCAGGTCCAGGTGAGGCCAAAGTGAGGACCAGAGTCACCAGATCCAGGTGAGGTCCATGTTGGAAAGAGAGTCACCAGGTCCAGGAGAGGTCCAGGTTGGGACCACAGTCACTAGAACCAGGTGAAGTCCAGGTGGTGACCAGAGTCCCCGGGTCTGGGAGAGGACCAGCTAAGGACCAGATTCAACAGGTCCAAATGAGGCCCACGTGGGGACCTGAGTCACCAGCTATGTGTGAGGCCTAGGTGGCAACCCCACTCCCCAGGTCCAGGTGAGGCCAACCTGCAGGCCAGAGTCATCAGTTGCAGGTGAGGTCCAGGTGGGGACCAGTGTCACCAGATCCAGGTGAGGTCCATGTTCAAAGAGAGTCACCAGGTCCAGGAGAGGTCCAGGTGGGGACCAGAATCACCAGATCCAGGTGAAGTCGAGGTGGGGACCAGAGTCACCAGATCCAGGTGAAGCACAAGTGGGGACCAAAATCAATAGGTCAAGATGAGGCCCAGGTGAGGACCAGAGTTACTAGGTACACGTGAGGCCCCGGTGGGGATCAGAAGCAACAGGTCCATGTGAGGCCGGCTTGGGGACCATGGTCAACTGGTCTACTTGAGGCCCAGGTGTGGAACACAGTAAGCAGGACAGGAAGTCCCCGGGGGTGACAAGAGTCACCACGTCCAGGTGAGGCCCACGTGGGGACCAGGATCACCAGGTACACGGGAGGCCATTGAAAGAACCAGAGTCAACACTTCGAGGTCAGGAGCAGGTGGTAACCAGGGTCAGCAGGTCCAAGTCAGGCCAAAGTGGGGTTCACAGTCACTAGGGTACGGTGAGACCCAGAGGGGGACCAGAGTCACCTGGTTCTGGTGAGGTTCAGTTGTGGAACACAGTCACCGGGTCCCAATTTTGCCCAGTTGAGGACCATGGTAAACAGGGGCAGGTGAGGCCCAGATGGGGACCGGAGTCTCCAAATCCAGGTGAAGCCCAGGTGGGGAACACAGTCACCAGATCCGGGGTAGTCTCAGGTGCAGATCAGAATCACCAGGTCCAGGTGAGGTGCAGGTGGAAACCACACTCACCAGGTCCTGGTGAGGCCCTGGTGGGGACCAGAGAGACGAGGTACACGATAAGCTAGAAACACTGCAGCCACCAGGTCCACATGATGTCCACGTGGGAACGAGAATCACCAGTTACAGTTGAGGACCAGGTGGCGATCCCACTCCCCATGTCCAGGTGAGACACAGGTGGAAACAAGTGTCACCATGTCCAGGTGTGGCCCAGTTGAAGACCAGAGTTAATAGTTCCCGCTGGGTCACTGTTAGTTAACAGAGTACCATATCCTGATGCTAACCAGGTGGGTACCAGAGACACCAGGTCCTGGTGAGGGCCAAGTGGGACCAGAGTCACCAGATCTGGTTGAGGCCTAGAGGGGTACCAGAATCACCTGGTCCAGGTGACATCCAGATGGGGACCAGAGTCACCAGGTCAGAGGGAGGCCCAGAGAGGATCCCCAGTCATCATGTCCAGGTGAGGCTCAGGTGTGGAACAGAGTCACCAGGTACCTATGATGCCAAGGTGAGGACCAGAGTCACCAGATATGGGTGATGCGCAGGTAGGATCAGAGTCACCAGATCTAGGTGAGGCAAAGAAAGTGTCCACAGCAATCAGGTCCAGGTGGGTAACAAAGTCCCCAGGACTGGGTGAGGCTCAGATGGGGACCAGATTCACCAGGTCCAGGTGAGGCCCAGGTGGTGACCAGAGTTCCCGGGTCTGGGAGAGGACGAGGTAAGGACCAGATTTACCAGGTCCAAGAGGCCCACGGTGGGACCTGAGTCACCAGGTATGGGTGAGGCCCAGGTGGCCATCCCACTCACAAGGTCCAGGAGAGGCCAACCTGCATGCCAGAGTCACCAGATCCAGGTGACGCCCTAGTGGGGACCGGAGTCACCAGGTAAATGTGAGTCTACAAGAACACCACAGTCACCAGGTCCAGGTGTGGTTCATGTGTGAACGAGAGTCACCAGGTCCAGGTGAGACCCAGGTGGGGACCACAGTCACCAGGTCCAGATTGAGGCCTAGGTGGAGGGACCAGATTCATCAGGAGCAGTTGAGGCCAAAGTGTTGAGCAAAGTTATCATGTCCAGTTGAGACCTAGGTGGGGAACAGAGTAACCATGTCCCATTGATGCCAGTTGGGAAAAGAGTCACAAGGTCCGAGAGAGAGTCCACAGCAATCAGGTCCAGGTGGGGAACAAAGTCACCAGGACTGGGTGAGGCTCAGATGGGGACCAGAGTCACCAGATCCAGGTGAAGCCCAGGTGGGGAGCAGAGTCACTAGGTCCAGATGAGGCCCAGGTGAGGACCAGAGTTACATGGTACACGTGAGACCCTGATTGGGATCAGAGGCAACAGGTCCATGTGAGGCCGGCTTGGGGACATGGTCAACAGGTGTACTTGAGGCCCAGTTGTGGAACACAGTAACCAGGTCCTGGTGAG
This sequence comes from Canis lupus familiaris, assembly GCF_011100685.1. NCBI lineage: Eukaryota > Metazoa > Chordata > Mammalia > Carnivora > Canidae > Canis > Canis lupus. The sequence continues at coordinate 43,605 of NW_023330822.1, read as the reverse complement.
TTCCCGGTAGTGAGAAGAGTCACCACATCCAGGTGAGCTCCAGGTGGGGACCAGGATCACCAGGTAAATGGAGGCCCTTGAAAGAACGAGAGACAACAGTTCGAGTTCAGGCGCAGGTGGCAACCAGGGTCAGCAGGTCCAAGTCAGGCCAAAGTGAGGTTCACAGTCACTAGGGCACGGTGAGACCCAGACGGGGACCAGAGTCATCTGGTCCAGGTGAGGTCCAGTTGTGGAACACCGTCACCGGGTCCCAATTTTGCCCAGTTGAGGACCATGGTCAACAGGGCCAGGTGAGGCCAAGATGGGGACCGGAGTCCCCAAATCCTGGCGAAGCCCAGGTGGGGACCACAGTCACCAGATCCAGGGTAGTCTCAGGTGCAGACCAGAATCACCAGGTCCAGGTGAGGTGCAGGTGGCAACCACACTCACCAGGAACCGGTGGGGCCTGGTGAGGACCAGAGTCACGAGGTACATGCAAACCTAGAAACACTGCAGCCACCAGGTCCACATGATGTCCATGTGGGAACGAGAATCACCAGTTACAGGTGAGGACCAGGTGGTGATCCGACTCACCATGTCCAGGTGAGACCCAGGTGGGAGCCAGTCTCACCATGACCAGGTGTGGCCAAGGTGAAGACTAGAGTTAATAGGTCCGGCTGGGTCACTGTTAGTGAACAGTTTAACAATATCCTGATGCTACACAGGTGGGTACCAGACACACCAGGTCCTGGTGACCCCGAGATGGGACCAGAGACCTAAGGTCCAGTTGAGGTCCCGATGGGAACCACAGTCACCATGTCAGGTGAGGCCATGCTTAGAATCAGAGTCACCAGTTCCAGGTGAGGCCCAGGTGGAGCCAGAGTCACCTGGTACAGAAGAGGCCAAAGTAAGGACCAAAGTTACAAGGATCAGGGCAGTCCCAGTGGGGAATAGAGTAACCATGTCCCAATGATTCCCAGGAAGAAACAGATTGGCCAGGTCCAGATGAGGCGCAGTTTGGGAGCATAATCACTAGGTCCCGGTGAGGCCCAGTTGAGGACCAGAGTCACCAGGTCAAGTTGAGGCCTAGAGGCGTACCAGATTCCCCTGGTCTAGGTGACATCCAGATGGGGACCAGACTCACCATGTCAGGGTGAGGCCCAGAGGGGATCCAGAGTCATCATGTCCAGGTGAGGCTCAGGTGTGGAACAGAGTATCCAGGTCATAATGATCCACAGGTGAGGACCAGAGTCACCAGATCTGGGTGAGGCCCAGTAAGGATCAGAGTCAGCAGTTCCAGGTGAGGCCAAGTAGGAGTCCACAGCAATCAGGTCCAGGTGGGGAGCAAAGTAACCAAGCCTGGGTGAGGCCCAGATGGGGACCAGATTCACCAGACCCAGCTGATTCCCAGGTGGTGACCAGAGTTAACAGTTCCGGGTGAGGACCAGGTAAGGACCAGATTCACCAGGTCCAAGTGAGGCCCACGTGGGGCCTTTGTCACCAGGTATGATTGAGGCCCAGGTGGCAAGCACACTCACCAGGTCCAGGTGAGGCCAACCTGCAGGCAATGCAGAGAAAGCGTGTCCCGATGATGCCCAGGTAGGGACCAGAGTTACCAGGTCCAGGTGAGGTCAACCTGCAGGCCATGCAGTGGAACCATGTCCCGATGATGCCCAGGTAGGGACCAGAGTCACCAGGTCCACATGAGGCCCAGATGGAGCATATTCACTAGGTCCAGGTGAGGTTCAGTTGAGGACCAGAGTCACCAGATCTGGTTGAGACCTAGAGGGGTACAAGATTCACCAGGCCCAGGTGACATCCAGATGGGGACCAGGGTCACGAGGTCAGGGTGAGGCCCAGAGAGGTTCCAGTGTCATCATGTCCAAGTGAGGCTCAGGTGTGGATCAGAGTCTCCAGGTACCAATGATGCCCAGGTGAGGACCAGAGTCACAAGGTCTGGGTGACGCTCAGACAGGATCAGAGTCACCAGTTCCAGGTGAGGCCAATTATTAGTCCACAGCAATCAGGTCCAGGTGGGGAACAAAGTCACCAGACTGGGTGAGGCCCAGATGGGGACCAGATTCAACAGGTCCAGGTGATTCCCAGGTGGTGACAAGGGTTACCAGTTCTGGGTGAGGACCAGGTAAGGACCAGATTCACCAGGTCCAAGTGAAGCCCACGTGGGACCTGTGTCACCGGTTATGGGGAGACCCAGGTGGCAACCTCACTCACCAGGTCCAGGGGAGGCCAACCTGAAGTCCATGCAGAGGAACCGTGTCCCGATGATGGCCATGTAGGGACCAGAGTTACGAGGTCCAGGTGAGGCCAACCTGCATGCAATGCAGTGGAACCATGTCCCGATGATGCCCAGGTAGGGAACAGAGTCACCAGGTCCAAATGAGGCCCCGATGGAGCATATTCACTACGTCCAGGTGAGGCCGAGTTGAGGACCAGAGTCACCAGATCTGGTTGAGGCCTAGAGGGGTACCAGAATCCCCTGGTCCAGGTGACATCCTGATGGGGACGAGAGTCACCAGGTCAGGGTGAGGCCCAGAGAGGTTCCAGAGTCATTAAGTCCAGGTGAGGGTCAGCCTGTGGAACAGAGTCACCAGGTACCAATGATGCCCAGGTGAGGACCAGAGTCACCAGATCTGGGTGATGCGCAGATAGATTAGAGTCACCAGTTCCAGGTGAGGCCAAGAAAGTGTCCACAGCAATCAGGTCCAGGTGGTGAACAAAGTCACCATGACTCGTTGAGGCCCAGAGGGGACCAGATTCACCAGGTCCAGGTGAGGTCAAGGTTGTGACCAGAGTCCCCGGGTCTGGCAGAGGACCAGGTAAGGACCAGATTCACCAGGTCCAAGTGAGGCCCACGTGAGGACCTGAGTCACCAGGTATGGGTGAGGCCCACATGGCAACCCCACTCACCAGGTCTAGGTGAGGCCAACCTGCAGGCCAGTGTCACCAGATCCAGGTGAGGGCCTAGTGGGGATCGGAGTCACCAGGTAAATGTGAGTCTACAAGAACACCACAAGGACCAGGTCCAGGTGTGGTTCATGTGGGAACGATAGTCACCAGGTCCAGGTGAGCCCCAGGGAGGGACCACAGTCACTGGGTCCAGATTGAGGCGTAGGTGGGGGGACCAGATTCATCCGGACCAGTTGAGGCCAAAGTGTGGAGCAAAGTTATCATGTCTAGGTGAGGCCCAGGTGGGGAACAGAGTAACCATGTCCCGTTGATGCCAGGTGGGAAAAGAGTCACAAGGTTCAGACGAGACCTAAGTGAGGAGTAGATTCAACAGGTACTGTTGAGATCCAGTTGAGGACCAGTGTCCCCAGCTCTGGGTTAGTCCCAGAGGGGGAACAGAGTCACCCGGTTCTGCTGATATCCAGATGGGGACCAGAGTCTCCATGTCATGGTGAGGCCCAGAGTGGATCCAGAGTCATCATGTCCAGGTGAGGCTCAGGTGTGGAACAGAGTATCCAGGTCATAATGGTTCACAGGTGAGGACCAGAGTCACCAGATCTGGGTGAGGCCCAGCTACGATCAGAGTCACCACTTCCAGGTGAGGCCAAGAAGGAGTCCACAGCAATCAGGTCCAGATTGACGCCTAGGTCGGGGGACAAGAGTCATCAGGACCAGTTGAGGCCAAAGTGTGGAGCAAAGTTATCATGTCCAGGTGAGGCCCATGTGGGGAACAGAGTAACCATGTCCCATTGATGCCAGGTGGGTAAAGACTCACAAGGTCCAGACGAGGCCTAAGTGAGGAGTAGATTAACCATGTCCTCTTTAGGCCCAGTTGAGGACCAGAGTCCCCAGCTCCGGGTGAGTCCCAGAGGGGGACCAGCGTCACCCGGTTCTGGTGATATCCAGGTGGGGACCAGAGTCAGCACGTCAGGGTGAGACCCAGAGTCGGACGAGAATCACTAGGTCCACTTGAGGCCCCGATGTGGAACTGAGAAACCAGGTCCCATGATGCCCATATGAGGACCTGAGTCACCAGTCCAGGTGAGGTCCCTGTGGGAACCAGTCACCTCGTCCTGGTGAGGCCCAGGTGGGACCACAGTCAACAGGTCCAGGTGAGGCCCAGGTATATAAGAGAGTATCCAGGTCCCAGTGATGCCCAGGTAAGGACCAGAGTCAACAGGTCCAGGAGAGGCCCAAATATGGATCAGAGTCATTGTGTTCCAAGTGAGGACAGATGGAGACCACAGGAACCAGGTCCAGGAGAGCCCCATATGGGAACCGACCCACCAGATCCAGGTGAGGTCCAGGTGGGACCACAGTCACAAGGTCCAGGTGAGGCGCAGGTGGCAATAGGATTTACCAAGTCCAAGTGAGGCCGAGGTGGCGACCAGTCCCCAGATCCAGGTGCGGACCAGCTAAGGACCAGATTCACCAGGCCAAAGTGAAGCCCAATGGGTGACCAGAGTCACCAGGTAAGGGTGAGGCCCAGAGGGGGAACCAGAGTAACCAGTTTAGTTTGGGGCCCAGATTGGGACCAGAGGTCCCTGGTCAAAGTGAGGCCCAGATGTGGAATAGAGTATCCAGGTCGCAATGAATCCTGGTTGAGGACCAGAGTCACTCGCGCCATGCAGGCCCAGATGGGGAACAGAATCACTAGGTCCTGGTGAGGCATAGAATAAGACCACAGTCAGCAATAACAGGTGAGCCCATTGTGGGTACCAGAGCCACTCTATCCAGCTGAGTCCCAGGTCCATGTGAGACCCACGTGAGGAGCAGATTCATCAGGTCTAATTGAGGCATAGCTAGGGACAAGAGTCACCAGGTCTGGGTGCGGACTAGGTGGGGCAAGATTCAGCAGTTCTGAGTGAGGTCAAGTGGGGATGAGAGACACCAGGTCCAGGTGAGGCCAAACGGAGGACCAGAGTCACCAGATCCAGGTGAGGTCCATGTTGGAAAGAGAGTCACCAGGTACAAGAGAGGTCCAGGTGGGGACCAGAGTCACCCGATCCAGGTGAACCCCAGGTGGGGACCAGACTCACTAGGTCCAGATGAGGCCCAGGTGAGGACCAGAGTTACCAGGTACAATTGAGGCCCCGGTGGGGATCAGAGGCAACAGGTCCATGTGAGGCCAGCTTGGGGACTATGGTCAACAGGTCTACTTGAGGCCCACTTGTGGAACACCGTAAACAGGTCCAGGTTAGTCTCTGGTTGTGACAAGTGTCACCACGTCCAGGTGAGGCCCAGTTGGGGACCAGGTTCACCAGGTCCAGGGGAGGCCCTTGAAAGAACCAGAGTGAACAGTTCGAGGTCAGGCGCAGGTTTCCACCTGGGTCATTAGTTCCAAGTCAGGCCAAAGGGGGTTCACAGTCACTAGGGCACGGTGAGACCCATAGGGGGACCAGAGTCACATGGTCTAGGTGAGGTCCAGTTGTGGAACACAGTCACCGGGTCCCAATTTTACCCAGTTGAGGACCATGGTCAACAGTGCCAGGTGAGACACAGATGGGGATCGGAGTCCCCAAATACAGGTGAAGCCAAGGTGGGGACCACTGGCACCAGATCCAGGGTAGTCTCAGGTGCAGACCAGAATCACCAGGTACAGGTGAGGTGCAGGTGGCAACCACACTCACCAGGTCCCGGTGAGGCCCTGGTGGGGACCAGAGTCACGAGGTACATGAGAAACTAGAAACACTGCAGCCACCAGGTGAACATGATATCCGTGCTGGAATGCGAATCACCAGTTACAGGTGAGGACCAGGTGGGGATCCGACTCACCATCTCCAGGTGAGAGCCAGGTTGGAACCAGTGTCACCATGTCCAGGTGTGGCCCAGGTGAAGACCGGAGTTAATAGGTCTGGCTTGGTCACTATTAGTGAACAGTGTAACCATATCCTGATGCTACCCAGGTGGGTACCGGAGATACCATGTCCTGGTGTGGCCCAGGTGGGACCAGAGACACGAGGTCCAGGTGAGGTCCCGATGGGAACCACAGTCACCAGGTGTGGTGAGGCCATACTTAGGATCAGAGTCACCAGTTACAGTTGAGGCCCCAGTGGAGCCAAAGTCACCTGGTACAGAAGAGGCCAAAGTCAGGACCAGAGTTACCAGGATCAGGTATCCCTGTGTGGAATAGAGTAACCATGTCCCGATGATGCCCAGGTAGAACCAGAGTTACCAGGTCCAGATGAGGTGCAGGTGGGGAGCATATTCACTAGGTCCCGGTTAGGCCAATTTGAGGACCAGAGTCACCAGGTCTAGTTGAGGGCTAGAGGGGTACCAGATTCACCTGGTCTAGGTGACATCCAGATGGGGACCAGAGTCACCATGTCAGTCTGAGGCCCAGAGTGGATCCAGAGTCATCAAATCCAGGTGAGGCTCACGTGTGGAGCATAGTATCCAGGTCATAATGGTCCACAGGTGAGGACCAGAGTCACCAGATCTGGGTGGGGCCCAGTTAGGATCAGAGTCACCAGTTCCAGGTGAGGCCAAGAAAGAGTCCACAGGAATCAGGTCCAGGTGGGGAACAATGTCACCAGGACTGGATGACTCCCAGATGGGGACCAGAAACACCAGGCCCAGGTGATTCCCAGGTGGTTACCAGAGTAACGAGTTCCGGGTGAGAACAAGGTAAGGACCAGATTCCCCAGGTCCAAGTGAGGCCCACGTGGGGACCTGTGTCTCCAGGTATTGGTGAGGCACAGGTGACAACCCCACTCACCAGGTCCAGGTGATGCCAACCTGTAGGCCATGCAGAGGAACCATGTCCCCTTGATGCCCAGGTAGGGACTAGAGTTACGAGTTCCAGGTGATGCCAACCTGCAGGGCCATGTGTGGAACCATGTCCCTATGATGCCCAGGTAGGGACCAGAGTCACCAGGTTCAAATGAGGCCCAGATGGAGCATATTCACTAGGTCCAGGTGAGGCCCAGTTGAGGACCAGAGTCACCAGATCTGGTTGAGGCCTAGAGGGGTACCAGAATCCCCTGGTCCAGGTGACATCCAGATGGGGACGAGAGTCACCAGGTCAGGGTGAGGCCCAGAGAGGTTCCAGAGTCATTATGTCCAGGTGAGGCTCAGCTGTGGAACAGAGTCACCAGGTACCAATGATGCCCAGGTGAGGACCAGAGTCACCAGATCTGCGTGATGCGCAGATAGATTAGAGTCACCAGTTCCAGATGAGGCCAAGAAAGTGTCCACAGCAATCAGGTCCAGGTGGTGAACAAAGTCACCATGACTGGCTGAGGCCCAGATGGGCACCAGATTCACCAGGTCCAGGTGAGGTCGAGGTGGTGACCAGAGTCCCCGGGTCTGGCAGAGGACCAGGTAAGGACCAGATTCACCAGGTCCAAGTGAGGCCCACGTGAGGACCTGAGTCACCAGGTATGGGTGAGGCTCAGGTGGCAACCCCACTCACCAGGTCCAGGTGAGGCCAACCTGCAGGCCAGAGTCACCAGATCCAGGTGAGGCCCTAGTGGGGACCGGAGTCACCAGGTAAATGTGAGTCTACAAGAACACCACAGTCACCAGGTCCAGGTGTGGGTCATGAGGGAACCAGAGTCACCAGGTCCAGGTGAGATCCAGGTGGGGACCACAGTCACCGGCTCCAGATTGCGGCCTAGGTTGGGGGACCAGTGTCATCAGGACCAGTTGAGGCAAAAGTGTGGAGCAAAGTTATCATGTCTAGGTGAGGCCCAGGTGGGGAACAGAGTAACCATGTCCCGTTGATGCCAGGTGGGATAAGAGTCACAAGGTTCAGACGGGACCTAAGTGAGGAATAGATTCAACAGGTACTGTTGAGATCCAGTTGAGGACCAGTGTCCACAGCTCTGGGTTAGTCCCAGAGGGGGACCAGAGTCACCCGGTTCTGGTGATATCCAGATGGGACCAGAGTCACCACGTCAGGGTGAGGCCCAGAGGGGGACAAGAGTCACTAGGTCCAGGTGAGGCCCCGATGTGGAACTGAGAAACCAGGTCCCATGATGCCCATATGAGGACCTGAGTCAACAGGTCCAGGTGAGGTCCCTGTGGGAACCCGTCACCTCGTCCAGGTGAGGCCCAGGTGGGACCACAGTCACCAGGTCCAGGTGAGGCCCAAGTATATAAGAGAGTATCCATGTCCCAATGATGCCCAGGTAAGGACCAGAGTCAACAGGCCCAGGAGAGGCCCAAATATGGATCAGAGTCATTGTGATCCAGGTGAGGCCAGATGGAGACCACAGGAACCAGGTCCAGGGGAGCCCCATATGGGAACCAGATCAACCAGATCCAGGTGATGGTCAGGTGGGACCACAGTTACAAGGACCAGGTGAGGCCCAGGTGGGGACGACAGTCACCAGGTCCAGATTGAGGCCTAGGAGGGGGACCAGAGTCATCAGGACCATTTGAGACCCAAGTGTGGAGCAAAGTTATCATGTCCAGGTGAGGCTCAGGTGTGGAACAGAATATCCAGGTCATAATGGTCTCCATGTGAGGACCAGAGTCACCAGATTGGTTGAGGTCCAGTTAGGATCAGAGTCACCAGTTGCAGGTGAGGCCAAGAAGGAGTCCACAGCAATCAGGTCCAGGTGGGGAAGAAAGTCACCAGGACTGGGTGAGGCCCAGATGGGGACCAGATTCACCAGGTCCAGGTGATTCCCAGGTGGTGACCAGAGTTATGGTTCCGGCTGAGGACCAGGTAAGGACCAGATTCACCAGGTCCAAGTGAGGCCAAGTGGGTACCTGTGTCCCCAGGTATGGGTGATGCACAGATGGCAACCACACTCACCAGGTCCAGGAGAGGCCATCCTTCGGGCCATGCATAGGTCCCAATGATGCCCAGGTAGGGAGGAGAGTTACCAGGTCCAGGTGAGGCCAACCTGCAGGCCATGAAGTGGAACCATGTCCCGATGATGCCCAGGTAGGGACCAGAGTCACCAGGTCCAAATGAGGCCCAGATCGAACAAATTCACTAGGTCCAGGTGAGGCCCAGTTGAGGACAAGGGTCACCAGATCTGGTCGAGGCCCAGAGGGGTACCAGCATCACCTGGTCAAGGTGATATCCAGATGGGAATCAGAGTCACCAGGTCAGGGTGAGGCCCAGAGAGGTTCCAGAGTCATCATGTCCAGGTGAGGCTCAGGTGTGGAACAGACTCACCAGGTACCAATGATGCCCAGATGAGGACCAGAGTCACTAGATCTGGGTGACGCGTAGATAGGATCAGAGTCACCAGTTCCAGGTGAGGCCAAGAAAGAGTCCACAGCAATCAGGTCCAGGTGCGGAACAAAGTAAACAGGACTGGGTGAGGCCCAGATGGGGACAAGATTCACCTTGTCCAGGTGAGGCCCAGGTGATGACCAGAGACCCCAGGTTGGGAGAGGACCAGGTAAGGACCAGAATCACCAGGTCCAAGAGGCCGACATGGGGACCTGAGTCACCAGGGGTGGGTGAGCCCCAGGTGGCAATCCCACTCACCAGTTCCAGGTGAGGCCAACCTGCAGGCCATGTAGTAGAACCATGTCCGATGATGCCCAGGTAAGGACCAGAGTCACCAGGTCCAAATGAGGCCAAGATGGAGCATATTCTCTAAGTCCAGGTGAGTCCCAGTTGAGGACCAGAGTCACCAGATCTGGTTGAGGCCTAGAGGGGTACCAGAATCCCCTGGTCCAGGTTACATCCTAATGGGGACCAGAGTCACAAGGTCAGGGTGAGGCCCAGAGTGGTTCCAGAGTCATCATGTCCAGGTGAGGCTCAGATGTGGAACAGAGTATCCAGGTCATAATGGTCCACAGGTTAAGACCAGATTCAGCAGATTTATGTGAGGCCCACTTAGGATCAGAGTAACTAGTTCCAGGTGAGGCCAAGAAGGAGTCCACAGCAATCAGGTCCAGGTGGGGAACAAAGTCGCCAGGACTGGGGAGGCCCAGATGGGGACCAGATTCACAAGGTCCAGGAGATTCCCAGATGATGACCGGAGTTACCAGTTCCGGGTGAGGACCAGGTAAGGACCAGATTCACCAGGTCGAAGTGTGGCCCACGTGGGGACCCGTGTCACCAGGTATGGGTGAGACCCAGGTGGCAACCACACTCACCAGGTCCAGGTGAGGCCAACCTGCAGGCAATGCAGAGTAACCATGTTCCGATGATGCCCAGGTAGGGACCAGAGTTCCAGGTCCAAAGAGGCCCAGATGGATTATATTCACTAGGTCCAGGTGAGGCCCAGGTGAGGACCAGAGTCACCAGATCTGGTTGACCCTAGAGGGGTACCAGAATCACCTGGACCAGGTGAAATCCAGATGGGGACCAGAATCACCAGGTCAGGGTGAGGCCTAGAGAGGTTCCAGAGTCATCATGTGCAGGTGTGACTCCGGTGTGGAAGAGAGTATCCAGGTCATAATTTTCCATAGGTGAGGACCAGAGTCACCATATCTGGGTGAGGCCCAGTTAGGATCAGAGTCACCAGTTCCAGGTGAGGTCAAGAAGGAGTCCACAGCAATCAGGTCCAGGTGCGGAACAAAGTCATCAGGACTGGGTGAAGCCCAGATGGGGACCAGATTCACCAGGTCCACGTGATTCCCAGGTGGTGACCAGATTTACCAGATTCACCAAGTCCAGGTGATTCTCAGGTGGTGACCAGAATTACCAGATACACCAGATCCAAGTTAGACCCACGTGGGGACCTGTGTCACCTAGTATGCGTGAGGCCCAAGTGGTAACCCCACTCACCAGGTCCAGGTGAGGCCATCCTGCAGGCCTTGCAGTGGAACCACGTCCCGAAGATGCCCATCTAGGGACTAGAGTTACCAGGTCCAGGTGAGGACAACCTGCAGGCAAGAGTCACCAGATCCAGGTGGGGACCAGAGTCTCCAGGTAAATGTGAGTCTACAAGAACACCACAGTCACCAGGTCCAGGTGTGGTTCATGTGGGAACGAGAGTCACCATGTCCAGGTGAGAGCCTGGTGGGGACCACAGTCACCAGGTCCAGATTGTGGCCTAGGTGGGAAGACGAGAGTCATCAGGACCATTTGAGGCCAAAGTGTGGAGCAAAGTTATCGTGTGCAGGTTAGGCCCAGGTGGGGAACAGAGTAACCGTGTCCTATTGATGCCAGGTGGGAAAAGAGTCACAAGGTCCAGATGAGGCCTAAGTGAGGAGTAGATTCACCAGGTCCTGTAGAGGCTCAGTTGAGGACCAGTGTCCCCAGCTCCGGGTGAGTCCCAGAAGGGGACCAGAGTCACCCGGTTCTGGTGATATCCAGGTGGGGACAAGAGTCACCACGTCAGGGTGAGGCCCAGAGGGGGACGAGAGTCACTAGGTCCAGATGAGGTCCCGATGTGGAAATGAGAAACCAGGTCCCATGATGCCCATATGAGGACCTGAGTCACCAGGTCCAGGTGAGGTCCCTGCAGGAACCAGTCACCCCGTCCAGGTGAGGCCCAGGTGGGACCACAGTCACCAGGTCCAAGTGAGGCCCAGGTATATAAGAGAGTATCCAGGTCCCAATGATGCCCAGGTAAGGACCAGAGTCAACAGGTTCAGGAGAGGCCCAAATATGGATCAGAGTCATTGTGTTCCAGGTGAGGCCAGATGGAGACCACAGGAACCAGGTCCAGGAGAGCCCCATATGGGAACCAGAGCCACCAGATCCAGGTGAGGTCCAGGTTGGACCACAGTCACAAGGTCAAGGTAAGGTGCAGGTGGCAACAGGATTTACCAAGTCCAGGTGAGGCCCAGGTGGCGACCAGTCACCACATCCAGGTGAAAACCAGCTAAGGTCCAGATTCACCAGCCCCAAGTGAAGCCCACGGGGTGACTAGAGTCACCAGGTAAGGGTGAGGCCCAGAGGGGCAACCAGAGTAACCAGTTTAGTTTGAGGCCCATAATGGGACCAGAGATCCCGGGTCAAAGTGAGGCCCAGGTGTGGAATAGAGTATCCAGGTCCGAATGATGCCAGGGTGAGGACCAGAATCACTAAGGCCATGCAGGCCCAGATGGGGAACAAAATCACTAGTTCCTGTTGAGGCATAGAATAAGACCACAGTCACCAGTATCAGGGGAGGCCCTTGTGGGAACCAGCGCCACTCTATGCAGCTGAGTCCCAGGTCCATGTGAGGCCCACGTTAGGACCAGATTCATCAGGTCGAATTGAGGCATAGCTGGGGACAAGAGTCATCAGGTCTGGGTGCGGCCTAGATGGGGCAAGATTCAGCAGTTCTGAGTTAGGTCAAAGTGGGGATGAGAGACACTAGGTCCAGGTGAGGCCATACTGAGGACCAGAGTCACCAGATCAGGTGAGGTCCAGGTGGGGATCAGAGTCACCAGATCCAGGTGAATTCCAGGTGGGGACCAGAGTGACCAGATCCAGGTGAAGCCCAGGTGGGGACGAGAGTCACTAGGTCCAGATGAGACTCAGGTGAGGACCAGAGTTACCAGGTACACGTGAGGCCCCGGTGGGGATCAGAGGCAACAGGTCCATGTGATTCTGTCTTGGGGACCATGGTGATCAGATATACTTGTGGCCCAGGTGTGGAACACAGTAAGCAGGTCCAGGTGAGTTCCCGGTGGTGACAAGGGTCACCACGTCCAGGTAAGTCCCAGGTGGGGACCAGGATCACCAGGTCCAGGGGAGGCCCTTGAAAGAACCAGAGTCAACTGTTCGAGGTCAGGCGCAGGTGGCAACCAGGGTCAGCAGGTCCAAGTCAGGCCAAAGTGGGGTTCACAGTCACTAGGGTACGGTGAGGCCCAGAGGGGAACCAGTGTCACATGGTCCAGGTGAGGTCCAGTTGTGGAACAAAGACACCGGGTCCCAATTTTGCCCAGATGAGACCTTGATCAACAGGGCCAGGTGAGGCCCAGATGGGGACCGGAGTCCCTAAATCCAGGTGATGTCCAGGTGGGGACCACAGTCACCAGATCCAGGGTAGTCTCAGGTGCAGACCAGAATCACCAGGTCCAGGTGAGGTGCAGGTGGCAACCACACTCACCAGGTCCCGGTGAGGCCCTGGTGGGGACCAGAGTCACGAGGTACATAAGAAGCTAGAAACACTGCAGCCACCATGTCCAGATGATGTCCATGTGGGAACGAGAATCACAAGTTACAGGTGAGGACCAGGTGGGGATACGACTCATCATGTCCAGGTGAGACCCAGGTGGGAACGAGTGTCACCATGTCCAGGTGTGGCCCAGGTGAAGACCAGAGTTCATAGGTCCGGCTGGGTCACTGTTAGTGAACAGTGTAACCATATCCTGATGCTACCAAGGATGGTACCTGAGACACCAGGTCCTGGTGAGGCCCAGGTTGGACCAGAGACATGAGGTCCAGGTGAGGTCCCGATGGGAACCACAGTCACCAGGTCAGGTGAGGCCATGCTTAGGATCAGAGTCACCAGTTACAGCTGAGGCCCAGGTGGAGCCAGAGTCACTAAGTACAGAAGAGGCCAAAGTCAGGACCAATGTTACCAGGATCAGGTCAGTCCCAGTGGGGAATAGAGTAACCAGGTCCCGATGATGCCCAGGTAGAACCAGAGTCACCAGGTCCAGATGAGGCGCAGGTGGGGAGCATGTTCACTAGGTCCCTGTGAGGCCCAGTTGAGGACCAGAGTCACCAGTTCTGGTTGAGGCCTAGAGGGGTACCAGAAACACCTGGTCCAGGTGACATCCAGATGGGGACCAGAGTCACCAGGTCCAGGTTATTCCCAGGTGGTGAACAGAGTTACGAGTTCCGGGTGAGGACCAGGTAAGGACCAGAGTCACCAGGTCCAAGTGAAGCCCAAGTGGGGACCTGTGTCACCAGGCATGTGTGAGGCCCATGTGACAAACCCCCTCACCAGAAACAAGTGAGGCCAACCTGCAAGCCATGCAGAGGAACCATGTCCAGATGATGCCGATGTAGGGACTAGAGTTCTCAGGTCCAGGTGAGGCCAACCTGCAGGCCATGCAGTGGAACATGTCCCGATGATTCCCAGGTAGGTATCAGAGTCACCAGGTCCAAATGAGGCCCAGATGGAGCATATTCACTAGGTCCAGGTGAGGCCCAGTTGAGGACCAGAGTCACCAGATCTGGTTGAGGTCTAGAGGGGTACCAGATTCCCCTGGTCTAGGTGAAATCCAGATGGGGACCAGAGTCACCATGTCAGGCTGAGGCCCAGAAGGGATCCAGAGTTATCATGTCCACGTAAGGCACACATGTGGAACAGAGAATCCAGGTCATAATTGTCCACAGGTGAGGACCAGAGTCACCAGGTCTGGGTGACGCGCAGACAGGATCAGAGTCACCAGTTCCAGGTGAGGCCAAGAAGGAGTCCACAGTAATCAGGTCCAGGTGGGGAACAAAGTCACCAGGACTGGGTGAGGCCCAGATGGGGACCAGATTCACCAGGTCCAGGAGAGGCGAGGTGGTGACCAGAGATCCCGGGTCTGGGAGAGTACCAGGTAAGGACCAATTTCACCAGGTCCACGAGGCCCACGTGTGGAACTGAGTCACCAGATATGGGTGAGGCCCAGGTGGCAACCCCCCTCTCCAGTCCAGGTGAGACCAACCTGCAGGCCAGAGTCACCAGATCCAGGTGAGTCCCTAGTGGGGACTGGAGTCACCAGGTAAATGTGAGTGTACAAGAAAACCACAGTCACCAGGTCCAGGTGTGGTTCATGTGGGAACGAGAGTCACCAGGTCCAGGTGAGACCCAGGTGGGGACCATAGTGACCAGGTCCAGATTGAGGCCTAGGTGGGGGGACCAGAGTCATCAGGACAAGTTGATGCCAAAGTGTGGAGCAAAGTTATCATGTCCAGGTGATGTCCATGTGGGGAAAAGAGTAACCATGTCCCATTGATGCCAGGTGGGAAAAGAGTCACAGGTCCAGACGAGGCCTAACTGAGGAGTAGATTCACCAGGTCCTGTTGAGGCCCAGTTGAGGAGCAGTGTCCCCAGCTACGGGTGAGTCCCAGAGGGGGACCAGAGTCACCCAGTTCTGCTGATATCCAGGTGGGGAGCAGAGTCACCACGTCAGGGTGAGGCCCACAGGGGGACGAGAATCACTAGGTCCAGGTGAGGCCCCGATGTGAAATGAGAACCAGTTACCATGATGCCCATATGAGGACCTGAGTCACCAGGTCCAGGTGAGGTCCCTGTGGGAACCAGGCACCTCGTCCAGGTGAGGCCCAGGTGGGACCACAGTCACCAGGTCAAGGTGAGGCCCAGGTATATAAGAGAGTCTCCAGGTTCCAATGATGGCCAGGTAAGGACCAGAGTCAACAGGTCCAGGAGAGGCCCGAAATATGGATCACAGTCATTTTGTTCCAGGTGATGCCTGATGGAGACCACAGGAACCAGGTCCAGGAGAGCCCCATATGAGAACCAGAGCCACCAATCCAGGTGAGGTCCAGGTAGGACAACAGTCACAAGGTCCTGGTGAGGTGCAGGTGGCAACAGGATTCACCAGGTCCAGGTGAGGCCCAGGTGGCGACAAGTCTCCAGAGCCAGGTGAGGACCAGCTAAGCACCAGATTCACCAGGCCCAAGTGAAGCCCAAGGGGTGACCAGAGTCACCAGGTAAGGGTGAGGCCCAGAGGGGAACCAGAGTAACCAGTTTAGTTTGAGGCCCAGAATGGGACCAGAGGTCCGTGGTCAGAGTGAGGTCCAAGGTGTGGAATAGAGTATCCAGGTCCCAATGATGCCTGGGTGAGGACCAGAGTCACTAGGGCCATGCAGGCCCAGATGGGGAACAGAATCACTAGGTCCTGGTGAGGCATAGAATAAGACCACAGTCAGCAGTATCAGGTGAGCCCCTTGTGGGAACCAGAGCCACTCTATCCAGCTGAGTCCCAGGTCCATGTGAGGCCCACGTGAGGACCATATTCATCAGTCGAATTGAGGCATAGCTGGGGACAAGAGTCACAGGTCTGCGTGCGGCCTAGGTGGGGCAAGATTCAGCAGTTCTGAGTTAGGTCAAAGTGGGGACGAGAGACACCAGGTCCAGGTGAGGCCAAACTGAGGACCAGAGTCACCAGGTCCAGGTGTGGCCCAGGTGAAGACCAGAGTTAATAGGTCCGGCTGGGTCACTGTTTGAGAACAATGTAACCATATCCTGATGCTACCAGGTGGGTACCAGAATCACCATGTCCTGGTGAGGCCCAGGTGGGATCAGAGTCATGAGGTCCAGTTGAAGTCTCGATGAGAACCACAGTCACCAGGTCAGGTGAGGCCATGCTCAGGATCACAGTATCAAGTTACAGGTGAGGCCCAGGTGGAGCCAGAGTCACCTGGTACAGAAGAGGCCAAAGTCAGGATCAGAGTTTCCAGGATCAGGTCAGTCCCAGTGGGGAATAGAGTAACCATGTCCCGATGATGCCCAAGTAGAACCCGAGTCACCACGTCCAGATGAGGCGCAGGTGGGGAGCATATTCACTAGGTCCCGGTGAG
>NW_023330822.1:0-27166 GCF_011100685.1 Canis lupus familiaris | reverse complement strand
GTATCTGCCGCCTGGCGACTCCTGGTTCTACCTTGGCATACGGACATGGTTACTCTATTCCCATGGAGGAACCTGAATCTGTAACTACTGGGTCCTGACTTGGCCTCTTTGTCCAGGTGCTTTGGCTCCACTGACGGCCTCTACTGTAACATGGTGACTACTGATCCTAAGCTATGGCATCACCAACACCTGTGACTGTGTTTCCCATCGACGGACCTCACCTGACCTCATGCTCTCTGGTCCCCACTAGGCCACACCAGGATCTGGTGTCTCTATGCCACCCACCTGTGTAGCATCAGGGATATGGTTACACTGTTCACTAACAGTGGCCCAGCAGGACCTATTAACTCTGGTCTTCACCTGGGCCACACCTGGACATGGTGACACTTTTTCCCACGTGGGTCTCACCTGGACATGGTGAGTTGGATCCCCACCTGGTCCTCACCTGTAACTGGTGATTCTCTTTCCCACATGGAGATCATTTGGACCTGTTGGCTGCAGTGTTTCTAGCATCTTTTTTTAATTTTTATTTATTTATGATAGTCACAGAGAGAGAGAGATGCAGAGACACAGGCAGAGGGAGAAGCAGGCTCCATGCACCGGGAGCCCGAGATGGGATTCGATCCCCGGTCTCCAGGATCGCGCCCTGGGCCAAAGGCAGGCGCCAAACCGCTGCGCCACCAAGGGATGCCATGTGTTTCTAGCTTCTCATGTACCTCGTGACTCGGGTCCCCACCAGTGCCTCACCGGGACCTGGTGAGTTTGGTTGCCACCTGCACCACACCTGGACCTGGTGATTCTGGTCTGCACCTGACACTACCCTGGATCTTGTGACTGTGGTCCCCACCTGGGCTTCACCTGGATTTCGGGACTCCGGTCCCCACCTCGGTCTCACCTGGCCCTGGGACCATGGTCCTTAACTGGACAAAATTGGGACCTGGAAACTGTGTTCCACAACTGGACTTCACCTGGACCATGTGACTATGCTCCCCCTCTGGGTCTCACCGTGCCCTAGTGACTGTGAATTCCACTTTGGCTTGACTTGGACCTGCTGACCCTGGTTGCCACCTGCGCCAGAACTCGAACTGTTGACTCTGGTTCTTTCAAGGGCCTCCCCTGTACCTGGTGATCCTGGTCCCACCTGGGCCTCACCTGGTCGTGGTGACCCTTGTAACCACGGGGGACTCACCTGGACCTGCTTACTGTGTTCCACATCTGGGTCTCAAGCGGACCTGTTGATCATGGTCCCCAAGCCGTCGTCACATGGACCTGTTGCCTCTGATCCCCGCCGGATCCTCACGTGTACCTGGTAACTCTGGTCCTCACCTGGGCCTCATCTGCACCTAGTGACTCTGGTCCCCACCTGGGCTTCACCTGGATCTGGAGACTCTGGTCCCCACCTGGACTTTACCTGGACCTGGTGACTGTGGTCCCACCCGGGCCTCTACTGGATGAGGTGACTGGTTCCCACAGGGACCTCACCTGGACCTGGTGACTCAGGTCCTCATATGGGCATCATGGTACCTGGTTTCTCAGTTCCACATCGGGGCCTCACCTGGACGTAGTGATTCTCGTTCACCTCTGGGCCTCAACCTGACGTGGTGACTCTGGTCACCCCTGGATATCACCAGAACCGGGTGACTCTGGTCCCCCTCTGGGACTCTCCCGGAGCTGGGGACACTGGTCCTCAGCTGGGCCTCAAAAGGACCTGGTGAATCTACTCCTCACTTAGGCCTCGTCTGGACCTTGTGACTCTTATCCCACCTGGCATCAATGGGACATGGTTACACTGTTGCCCACCTCGGCCTCTCCTGGACATGATAACTTTGCTCCACACTTTGGCCTTAACTGGTCCTGATGAATCTTGTCCCCCCACCTAGACCTCAATCTGGACCTGGTGAGTGTGGTCCCCACCTGGGTGTCACCTGGACCTGGTGACTCTCGTTCCCACTTGAAACACACCTGGCCCTGTTGACTGTGGTGTTCTTGTAGACTCACATTTACTTGTGACTCCGGTCCCCACTAGGGCCTCACCTGGATCTGGTGACTCTAACCTGCAGGTTGGCCTCACCTGGACCTGGTGAGTCGGGTTGCCACATGGGCCTCACCCATACGTGTTGACTCAGGTCCACACGTGGGCTTCTTGGACCTGGTGAATCTGGTCATTACCTGGTCCTCTCCCAGACTCGGGGACTCTGGTCAACACCTGGGCCTCACTTAGATCTGGTGAATCTGGTCCCCATCTGGGTCTCACCCAGTCCTGGTGACTTTGTTCCCCACCTGGACCTGATTGCTGTGGACTCTTTCTTGGCCTCACCTGGAACTGGTGACTCTGATCATATCTGCGCGTCACCCAGACCTGGTGACTCTGGTCCTCATCTGGGCATCATTAGTACATGGTGACTCTGTTCTACACCTGAGCCTCACCTGGACATGATGACTCTGGAACCTCTCTGAGCCTTACCCTTCTCTGGTGACACTGGTCCCCATCTGGATGTCACCTGGAACAGGGGATTCTCGTATCCCTCTAGGCCTCAACCAGATCTGGTGACTCTGGTCCTCAACTGGGCCTCACCTGGACCTAGTGAATATGCTCCATGTGGGCCTCATTTGGACCTGGTGACTCTGGTCCCTACCTGGGAATCATCGGGACATGGTTCCACTGCATGACTTGCAGGTGTGCCTCACCTGGACCTGATAACTCTAGACCCCACCTGGGCATCATCAGGACATGGTTCCTCGGCATGGCCTGCAGGTTGGCCTCACTTGGACCTAATGAGTGGGGTTGTCACCTGAGACTCACCCATGCCTGGTGACACAGGTTCCCACGTGGGCCTCACGTGGACCTGGTGAATCTGGTCCTTCCCTTGTCCTCACCCGGAACTGGTAACTCTGGTCATCACCTGGGAATCACCTGGATATTGTGATTCTGGTCCCCATTGGGCCTCACCCAATCCTGGTGACTTTGTTCCCACCTGGACCTGATTGCTGTGTACTCCTTCTTGGCCCTCACTTGGAACTAGTGACTCTGATCCTAACTGGGCCTCACCCAGATCTGGTGACTCTGGTCCTCACCTGTGGACCATTATGACCTGGATACTCTGTTCCAACGTGAGCCTCACCTGGACATGATGACTCTGGATCCCCTCTGGGCCTCAGCCTGACATGGTGACTCTGGTCCCCATCTGGATGTCACCTAGACCAGGTGAATCTGGTACCCCTCCAAGCCTCAACTAGACCTGGTGACTCGGTCCTCAACTTGGCCTAACCGGAACCTAGTGAATATGCTCCCACCTGCAACTCATCTGGCCCTGGTAACTCTGGTTCTACCTGGGCATCATCCCGACATGGTTACTCTGTTCCACACTGGGATTGACCTGATCCAGGTAACTCTGGTCCTGACTTTGGCCTCTTCTGTACCAGGTGACTCTGGCTCCACATGGGCCTCACCTGTAACTGGTGACTCTGATTCTAAGCATGGCCTCACCTGACCTGGTGACTGTGGTTCCATCGGATCTTACCTGGGCCTCGTGTCTCTGGTCCCACCTGGGCCACACCAGGACCTGGTGTCTCTGGTACCCACCTGGGTAGCATCAGGATATGGTTACATTGTTCACTAATAGTGACCCAGCCAGACCTATTAACTCCGGTCTTCACCTGGGCCACACCTGGACATGGTGACACTGGTTCCCATCTGGGTCTCACCTGGACATGGTGAGTCGGATCCCCACCTGGTCCTCACCTGTACCTGGTGATTCTCATTCCAGCATGGACATCATGTTCACCTGGTGGCTGCAGTGTTTCTAGCTTCTCATGTACCTAGTGACTCTGGTCCCCACCAGGGCCTCACCGGGAGCTGGTGACTGTGGTTGCCACCTGCACCTCACCTGGACCTGGGGATTCTGGTCTGCACCTGAGACTACCCTGGATCTGGTGACTGTGGTTCCCTCCTGGGCTTCACCAGGATTTGGGGACTCTGGTCCCCATCTGGGCCTCACCTGGCCCTGTTGACCATGGTCCTCAACTGGGCAAAATTGGGACCCTGTGACTGTGTTCCACAACTGGACCTCACCTGGAACAGGTGACTCTGGTCCCCCTCTGGGTCTCACCGTGCCCTAGTGACTGTGAACCCCACTTTGGCCTGGCTACGACCTGCTGACCCCGGTTGCCAACTGCGCCTGACCTCGAACTGTTGACTCTGGTTCTTTCAAGGGCCTCCCCTCTACCTGGTGATCCTGGTGCCCACCTGGACCTCTCCTGGACGTGGTGACTCTTGTCACCACCGGGGACTCACCTGGACCTGCTTACTGTGTTCCACACCTGGGCCTCAAGTACACCTCTTGACCATGGTCCCCAAGCCCGCCTAACATGGACCTGTTGCCTCTGATCCGACCGGGGCCTCACGTGTACCTGGTAACTCTGGTCCTCACCTGGGCCTCATCTGCACCTAGAGACTCTGGTCCTCACCTGGACTTCACCTGGATCTGGTGAATCTGATCCCCACCTGGACTTTACCTGTTCTGGTGACTCTGGTCCCCAGCTGGACCTCTCCTGTACCTGGTTACTCTCTTTCCAACATGGATCTCAACTGGATCTGGTCACTCTGGTCCTCAGTTTGGTCTCAGCTGGACCTGGTGTCTCTCGTCCTCACTTTGACCTAACTCAGAACTGCTGAATCTTGCCCCACCTAGGCCGCACCCAGACCTGGTGACTCTTGTCCCCAGCTATACCTCAATTCGACCTGATGAATCTGGTCCTCACGTGGGCCTCACATGGACCTGGTACTCAGCTGGATGGAGTGGCTCTGGTTCCCACAAGGGGCTCACCTGATACTGGTGACTGTGTTCTTATTCTATGCCTCACCAGGACCTAGTGATTCTGTTCCCCATCTGGGCTTGCATGGCCCTAGTGACTCTGGTCCTCACCCAGGCATCATTGGGACCTGGATACTCTATTCCACACCTGGGCCTCACTTTGACCAGGGACCTCTGGTCCCATTCTGGGCCTCAAACTAAACTGGTTACTCTGGTTCCCCCTCTGGGCCTCACCCTTACCTGGTGACTCTGGTCACCCCTTGGGCTTCACTTGGGCCTGGTGAATCTGGTCCTTAGCTGGTCCGCACCTGGATCTGGTGACAGGTCACCACGTGGACCTCACCTGGACTTGGTGAATCCTGTTGCCACCTGCGCCTCACCTGGACCTTGTGACTCTGGTCCCTCCTGGACCTCACCTGGATCTGGTGGCTCTGGTTCCCATATGGGACTCTATTGGACCTGGTTCCTGTGGTCTCCTATGGCCTCACCTGGAACACAATGACTCTGATCCATATTTGTGTCTCTCCTGGATCTTGACTCAGGTCCTTATCTGGGCATCATTGGGACCTGGATACTCTCTTATATACCTGGGCCTCACCTGGACCTTGAGACTGTGGTCCCACCTGGGCCTCACCTGGACGAGGTGACTGGTTGCCACAGGGACATCACCTGGACCTGGTGACTCAGGTCCTCATATGGGAATCATTCACCTGGTTTTCAATTCCACATCGGGACCTCAACTGGACCTAGTGATTTCGTCCAACTCTGGGCCTCACCCTAACCTGGTGACTCTGGTCCTCACCTGGATATCATCAGAACCGGGTGACTCTTGTCCCCCTCTGGGACTCACCCGGAGCTGGGGACACTGGTCCTCAACTGGACCTCAACAGTACTTGTTGAATCTACTCCTCACTTAGGCCTCGTCTGCACCTTGTGACTCTTTTCCCACCTGGCATCAATGGGACATGGTTACTCTGTTCCCCACCTGGGCCTAACCTGGACATGATACCTTGGCTCCACACTTTGGCCTCAACTGGTCCTGATGACACTATTCCCCCCACCTAGGCCTCAATCTGGACATGGAGACTGTCGCCACCTGGGTCTACCCTGGACCTAGTGACTCTCATTCCCTCATGACCCACACCTGGACCTGGTGACTGTGGTGTTCTTGTAGACTCACATTTACCTGGTGACTCCGGTCCCCACTAGGGCCTCAACTGGATCTGGTGACTCTGGCCTGCAGGATGGCCCCACCTGGACATGGTGAGTGGGTTGCCACTCCATTCCTGGTGACTCAGGTCCCCAGGTGGACCTCTTGGACCTGGTGAATCTGGTCCTTACCTTGTCCTTTCCGGAACTTGTAACTCTGGTCACCACTTGGGCCTCACCTGGACCTGGTGAATCTGGTACCCATCTAGTCCTCACCCAGTCCTGGTTACTTTGTTCCCCACCTGGACATGATTGCTGTGGACTCTTTCTTGGCCTCACCTGGAACTGGTGACTCTGATCCTATCTGCGTGTCACCTAGACGTGGTGACTCTGGTCCTCACCTGGACATGATTGGTACCTGGTGACTATGTTCCACACGCTGACCCTCACCTGGACACGATGACTATGGAACCACTCTGGGCCTCACCCTAACCTGCTGACTCTGGTCTCCATCTGGATGCCACTTGGACCAGGTGATTCTGGTACCCCTCTAGTCCTCAACGATATCTGGTGCCTCTGGTCTTGAACTGGGCCTCACCTGGACCTAGTGAATATGCTCTATCTGGGCCTTACCTGGACCTGGTAAGTCTGGTTCCTACCTGGGCATCATAGGGACATGGTTCCACTGCATGGCTGCAGGTTGGCCTCACCTGGACCTGGTAAATCCAGTCCCTACCTGGGCATCATCCTGACACCGTTCCACTGCATGGCCTGCAGGTTGGCCTCACCTGGACCTGGTGAGTGGGGTTGCCACCTGTGCCTCACCCATACCTGGTGACACAGGTCCCCACGTGGGCCTCACTTGGACCTGGTGAATATGGTCCTTACTTGGTCCTCACCCGGAACTGGTAACTCTGGTCATCATCAGGAAATCTCCTGGACCTTGTGAATCTGGTCCCCATCTGGACCTCACCCAGTCCTGGTGACTTTGTTCCCCACCTGGACCTGATTGCTGTGAAATCCTTATTGTCCTCACCTGGAACTGTTGCCTCTGATCCTAACTGGCCTCACCCAGATCTGGTGACTCTGGTCCTCACCTGTGGACCATTATGACCTGGATACTCTGTTCCACACCTGAACCTCACCTGGTGATGATGACTCTCGATCCCCTCTGGGCCTCAGCCTGAAATGGTGACTCTGGTCCCCATCTGGATATCACCAATACCAGGTGAATCTGGTACCCCTCTATGCCTCAAT
Source organism: Canis lupus familiaris (assembly GCF_011100685.1). Classification (NCBI taxonomy): domain Eukaryota; kingdom Metazoa; phylum Chordata; class Mammalia; order Carnivora; family Canidae; genus Canis; species Canis lupus. The sequence continues at coordinate 19,946 of NW_023330822.1, read as the reverse complement.
TAGACCTGGTGATTCTGGTCCTCAACTGGGCCTCAACGGGACCTAGTGTACATGCTCCCCACCTGCGCCTCATCTGGACCTGGTGACTCTGGTTCTACCTGGGCATCATCGGGACATGGTTACTTTATTCCCCGCTGGGACTGACCTGATCCTGGTAACTCTAGTCCTGACTTTGACCTCTTCTGTACCAGGTGACTCTGACTCAACCTGGGCCTCACCTGTAACTGGTGACTCTGACCTAAGCATGGCCTCACCTGATCTGGTACTGTGGTTCCCATCGGGACCTCACCTGAATCTCATGTCTCTTGTCCAACCTGGGCTTCACCAGGCCCTGGTGTCTCTGGTCCCCACGTGGGTAGCATCAGGATATGGTTACACTGTTCACTAACAGTGACCCACCCGGACCTATTAACTGTGGTCTTCACCTGGGGAACACCTGGACATGGTGACACTGGTTCCCACATGGGTCTCACCTGGACATGGTGAGTCTGATCCTCAACTGTGCCTCAATGTAACTGGTGATTCTCGTTCCCACATGGACATCATGTGGACCTGGTGGCTGCAGTGTTTCTAGCTTCTCATGCACCTCGTGGCTCTGGTCCCCACCAGGGCCTCACCGGGACCTGGTGAGTATGGTTGCCACCTGCACCTCACCTGGACTTTGCTGATTCATGTCTGCCCCTGAGACTACCCTGAATCTGGTGACTGTGGTCCCCACCTGGGCTTCAATGGATTTGGGGACTCCGGTCCCCATCTGGGCCTCATCTGACCCTGATGACAATGGTCCTCAACTGGGCACAATTGGGACCCGGTGACTGTGTTCCACAACTGGACCTCACCTGCACCATGTGACTCTGGTCCCCCTCTGGGTCTCACCGTGCCCTAGTGACTGTGAATCCAACTTTGGCCTGACTTGGAACTGCTGACGCTGGTTGCCACCTGCGCCTGACCTCGAACTGTTGACTCTGGTTCGTTCAAGGGCTTACCCTGTACCTGGTGATCCTGGTCCCCACCTGGGCCTCACCTGGACGTGGTGACTCTTGTCACCACCGGGGACTCACCTGGACCTGCTTACCTTGTTCCACATCTGGGCCACAAGTAGACTTGTTGACCCTGGTCTCCAAGCCGGCCTCACATGGCCTGTTGCCTCTGATCCCCACCGGGGCCTCACGTGTACCGGGTATCTCTGGTCCTAACCAGGGCCTCATCTGGACCCTGAGACTCTGGTCCCCACCTGGGCTTCACCTGATTCTGGTGACTCAGGTCCCCACCTGGACTTCACCTGGATCTGGTGACTCTGGTCCCAACTGGACCTCTCCTGGACCTGGTGACTCTCTTTCCAACATGGACCTCACCTGGATCTGGTGCCTCTGGTCATCATTTTCGCCTCTCCTGGACCTGGTGTCTCTCATCCCCACTTTCACCTAACTCAGAACTGCTGAATCATGCCCCACCTAGGCCGCACCCAGACCTGGTGACTCTTGTCCCCAGCTATGCCTCAATTCGACCTGATGAATCTTGTCCTCACGTGGGCCTCACATGGACGTGGGACTCAGCTGGATTGAGTGGCTCTGGTTCCCACAAGGGGCTCACCTGATTCTGGTGACTCTGGTCTTATTCTATGCCTCACCAGGACCTAGTGATTCTGTTCCCCATCTGCGCCTGCATGACCCTAGTGACTCTGGTCCTCACCCAGGCATCATTGGGATCTGGATAATCTATTCCACACCAGGGTGTCACTCTGACCAGGGACCTCTGGTCCCATTCTGTTCCTCAACTAAACTGGTTACTCTGGTTATCCCTCTGGGCCTCACCCTTACCTGGTGACTCTGGTCACCCCTTGGGCTTCACTTGGGACTGGTGAATCTGGTCCTTAGCTGGTCCACACCTGGATCTGGTGACAGGTCGCCACCTGGGGCTCACCTGGACTTGGTGAATCCTGTTGCCACCTGCGCCTCACCTGGACCTTGTGACTGTGGTCCCACCTGGACCTCACCTGGATCTGGTGGCTCTGGTTCCCATATGGCGCTCTCCTGGTCCTGGTTCCTGTGGTCTCCTTCTCGCCTCACCTAGAACACAATGACTCTGATCCATATTTGGGCTTCTCCTGGACCTGTGGACTCTGGTCCTTACCTGGGCATCATTGGGACCTGGATACTCTTATATAACTTGGCCTCACCTGGACCTGGTGAGTGTGGTCCCACCTGGGCCTCACCTGGACGAGGTGACGGGTTCCCACAGGGACCTCACCTGGACCTGGTGACTCAGGTCCTCATATGGGCATCATGGGACCTGGTTTCTCAGGTCCACATTGGGGCCTCACCTGGACCTAGGGATTCTCGTCCCCCTCTGGGCCTCACCCTGACGTGGTGACTCTGGTCCCCACCTGGATATCACCAGAACCTGGTGACTCTGGTCCCCCTCTGGGACTCACCCAGAGCTTGGGACACTGGTCCTCAGCTGGGCCTCAACAGGACCTGGTGAATCTACTCCTCACTTAGGCCTCGTCCGGACCTTGTGACTCTTTTCCCACCTGGCATCAATGGGACATGGTTACTCTGTTCCCCACCTATGCCTCTACTGGACATGATAACTTTGCTCAACACTTTGGCCTCAACTGCTCCTGATGAATCTGGTCCCCCCACCTAGGCCTCAATCTGGACCTGGTGACTGTGGTTCCCACCTGGGTCTCAGCTGGACCTGGTGACTCTCGGTCCCACATGAAAAACATCTAGACCTGGTGACTGTGGTGTTCTTGTTGACTCACATTTACCTGGTGACTCCGGTCCCCACTGGGGCCTCACCTGTTCTGGTGACTCTGGCCTGCAAGTTGGCCTCACCTGGACCTGGTGAGTGGGGTTCCCACCTGGGCATCACACATAACTGGTGACCACGTCCCCACGTGGGCCTCTTGGATCTGGTGAATCTGGCCCTTACCTGGTCCTCTCCCAGACCCGGGGACTCTGGTCACCACCTTGGCCTCACCTGGGCCTGGTGAATCTGGTCCCCATCTGTGCCTCACCCAGTCCTGGTGACTTTGTTCCCCACTTGGACCTGATTGCTGTGGACTCTATCTTGGCCTCACTTGGAACTGGTGACTCTGATCCTATCTGTGTGTCACACAGACCTGGTGACTCTCGTCCTCACTTGGGCATCATTGGTACCTGATTACTCTGTTTCACACCTGAGCCTCCCCTGGACATGATGACTCTGGAACCTCTCTGGGCCTCACCCTGACCTGGTGACTCTGGTCCAATTCTGGATGTCACCTGGACCAGGTGATTCTGGTACCCCTCTAGGCCTCAACCAGATCTGGTGACTTTTGTCCTCAACTTGGCCTCACCTGGACCTAGTGAATATGCTCCATCTGGGCCTCATTTGGACCTGGAGACTCTGGTCACTCACTGAGCATCATCGGGAAATGGTTCCACAGCATGGCCTGCTGGTTTGCCTCACCTGGACCTGGTAACTCTTGTCCCTACCTGGGTTTCATCGGGACACGGTTCCTCTACTTGGCCTGCCGGTTGGCCTCATCTTGACCTCGTGAGTGGAGTTCCCACCTGGGTCATACCCATGCCTGGTGACACAGGTCCCCACGTGGGCCTCACTTGGACCTGGTGAATTTGGTCCTTACCTAGTCCTCACCCGGAATTGGTAAATCTGGTCACCACCTGGGCATCACCTAGACCTGACTTTGTTCCCCACCTGGACCTGATTGCTGTGGACACCTTCTTGGCCTCACCTGGAAGTGGTAACTCTGATCCTAACTGGGCCTTTCCCAGATTTGGTGACTCTGGTCCTCACCTGTGGACAATTATGACCTGGATACTCTGTTCCACACCTGAGCATCCCCTGGACATTATGACTCTGGATCCCCTCTGGGCCTCACCCTGACATGGTTACTCTGGTCCCCATCTGGATGTCACCTAGACCAGGTGAATCTGGTACCCCTCTGTGCCTCAACCAGATCTGGTGACTCTGGTCCTCAACTGGGCCTCACCTGGATCTAGTGTATATGCTCCATCTGGGCCTCATTTGGACCTGGTGACTCTGGTCCCTACGTGGGCAACATCGGGACATGGTTCCAAATAATGGTCTGCATGGTGGCCTCTTCTTGACCTGGTAACTCTGGTCCCTACCTGGGCATCATCGGGACACGGTTCCTCTGCATGGCCTGCAGGTTGGCGTCACCTGGACCTCGTACCTCTGGTCCCTACCTGGGCATCATCGGGACACTGTTCCTCTGCATGACCTGCAGGTTGGCCTCACCTGGACCTGGAGAGTGGGCTTGCACCTGGGCCTCATCCATACCTGGTGACACAGGTCCCACGTGGGCCTAACTTGGACCTGGTGAATCTGGTCCTTACCTGTTCCTCACCCGGAACTGGTAAGCCTTGTCACCACCTGGGAATCACCTGGACCTGGTGAATCTGGTCCCCATCTGGGCCTCACCCAGTCCTGGTGACTTTGTTCCCCACCTGGACCTGATTGCTGTGGACTCCTTCTTGGACTCACCTGGAACTTGTGACTCTGCTTCTAACTGGTCCTCACCCAGATATGGTGACTCTGGTCCTCACCTGTGGACCATTATGACCTGGATACTCTATTTCACACCTGAAACTCACCTGGACATGATGACTCTGGATGCCCTCTGGGCCTCACCCTGACATGGTGACTCTGGTCCCCATCTGGATGTCCCCTAGACCAGGTGAATCTGGTACCCCTCTAGGCGTCAACTAGACCTGGTGACTCTGGTCCTCATCTGGGCCTCACCTGGACCTAGTGAATATTCTCCCCACCTGCACCTCGATGGACCTGGTGACTCTGGTTCTACCTGTGCATCATTGGGACATGGTTACTGTATTACCCACAGGGACTGACCTGATCCTGGTAACTCTGGTCCTGACTTTGGCCTCTTCTGTACCAGGAGACTCTGGCTCCACCTGGGCCTCACCTGTACCTGGTGACTCTGATCCTAAGCATGGCCTCACCTGACCTGGTGACTGTGGTTCCCATCGGGACCTCACCTGGACCTCATGTCTCCGGTTACACCTGGACCTCACCAGGACCTGGTGTCTCTGGTACCCACCTAGGTAGCATCAGGATATGGTTACACTGTTCACTAATAGTGACCCAGCCAGACCTATTAACTCTGGTCTTCACCTGGGCCACACCTGGACATGGTGCCACTGGTTCGAACCTGGGTCTCACCTGGAAATGGTGAGTCAGATCCCCACCTGGTCCTCACGTGTAACTTGTGATTCTCATTCCAGCATGGACATCACGTGGACCTGGTGGCTGCAGTGTTTCTAGCTTCTCATGTACCTCGTGACTCTGGTCCCCACCAGGGCTTCACCGGGACCTGGTGAGTGTGGTTGCCACCTGCACCTCACCTGGACCTGGTGATTCTGGTCTGCACCTGAGACTACCCTGGATCTGGTGACTGTGGTTCCCTCCTGGGCTTCACCTGGATTTGGGGACTCCGGTCCCCATCTGGGCCTCACCTGGCCCTGTTGACCATGGTCCTCAACTGGGCAAAATTGGGACCCTGTGACTGTGTTCCACAACTGGACCTCACCTGGACCAGGTGACTCTGGTCCCTCTCTGGATCTCACCGTGCCCTAGTGACTGTGAACCCCACTTTGGCCTGGCTTCGACCTGCTGACCCTGGTTGCCACCTGCGCCTGACCTCGAACTGTTGACTCTGGTTCTTTCAAGGGCCTCCCCTGTACCTGGTGATCCTGGTGCCCACCTGGTCCTCACCTTGACGTGGTGACCTTTGTCACCACCCGGGACTCACCTGGACCTGCTTACTGTGTTCCACACCTGTGCCTCAAGTACACCTCTTGACCATTGTCCCCAAGCCCGACTAACATGGACCTGTTGCCTCTGATCCCCACCGGGGCCTCACGTGTACCTGGTAACTCTGGGCCTCACCTGGGCCTTATCTGCACCTAGAGACTCTGGTCCCCACCTGGACTTCACCTGGATCTGGTGACTCTGGTCCCCACCTGGATTTTACCTGGATCTGGTGACTCTGGTCCCCACCTGGATATCACCAGAACCGGGTGACACAACCGGAGTTGGGGACACTGGTCCTCAGCTGGGCCTCAACAGGACCTGGTGAATCTACTCCAAACTTAGGCTTCGTCTGGACATTGTGACTCTTTTCCCACCTGGCATCAATGGGACATGGTTACTCTGTTCCCCACCTGGACCTCACCTGGACATGATAACTTTGCTGCACACTTTGGCCTCAACTGGTCCTGATGACTCTCGTCCCCCAACCTAGGCCTCAATCTGGACCTGGTGACTGTCGTCCCCAACTGGGTCTCAGCTGGACCTGGCGACTCCCGTTCCCACATGAACCACTACTGGACCTGGTGACTGTGGTGTTCTTGTAGACTCACATTTACCTTGTGACTCCCGTCCCCACTAGGGCCTCACGTGAATCTGGTGACTCTGGCCTGCAGGTTGGCCTCACCTGGACCTGGTGAGTGTGGTTGCCACCTGGGCCTCACCCATACCTGGTGACTCAGTTCCCCACGTGGGTCATGTGGACCTGGTGAATTTGGTCCTTACCTGGTCCTCTCCCGGACCCGGGGACTCTGGTCACAACCTGGGCCTCAGCTGGACCTGGTGAATCTGGTCCCCTTCTGGGTCTCACACAGGGTTGGTGACTTTGTTCCCCACCTGGACCTGATTGCTGTGGACTCTTTCTTGGCCTCACCTGGAACTGGTGACTCTGGTCCCTATCTGGATGTACCTGGACCAGGGGATTCTGGTACCCCTCTGGGCCTCAACCAGATATGGTGACTCTGGTCCTCAAATGGGCCTCACCAGGACCTAGTGAATATGCTCCATCTGGGCCTCATTTGGACCTGGTGACTCTGGTCCCTACGTGGGCAACATCGGGACATGGTTCCACATAATGGTCTGCAGGTTGGCCTCTTCTTGACCTGGTAATTCTGGTCCCTACCTTGGCATCATCGGGACACGGTTCCTCTGCATGGCCTGCAGGTTGGCGTCACCAGGACCTGGTGAGTGGGCTTGCCACCTGGGCCTCACCCATACCTGGTGACACAGGTCCCACGTGGGCCTCACTTGGACCTGGTGAATCTGGTCCTAACCTGGTCCTCACCCGGAACTGGTAACTCTTGTCACCACCTGGGAATCACCTGGACCTGGTGAATCTGGTCCCCATCTGGGCCTCACCCAGTCCTGGTGAATTTGTTCCCCACCTGGACCTGATTGCTGTGGACTCCTTCTTGGCCTCACCTGAAAATTGTAACTCTGCTCCTAACTGGGCCTCACCCAGATCTGGTGAATCTGGTCCTCACCTGTGGACCATTATGACCTGGATACTCTGTTCCACACCTGAACCTCACCTGGACATGATGACTCTGGATCCCCTCTGGGCCTCACCCTGACATGGTGACTCTGGTCCCCATCTGGAGGTCCCCTAGACTAGGTGAATTTGATACACCTCTAGGCCTCAACTACACCTAGTGACTCTGGTCATCATCTGGGCCTCACCTGGACCTAGTGAATATTCTCCCCACCTGCGCCTCGATGGACCTGGTGACTCTGGTTGTACCTGGGCATCATTGGGACATGGTTACTGTATTACCCACTGGGACTGACCTGATCCTGGTAACTCTGGTCCTGACTTTGGCCTCTTCTGTAAGAGGTGACTCTGTGTCCACCTGGGCCTCACCTGTACCTGGTGACTCTGATCCTAAGCATGGCCTCACCTGACCTGGTGACTGTGGTTCCCATCGGGACCTCACCTGGACCTCATGTCTCCAGTTACACTTGGGCCTCACCAGGACCTGGTGTCTCTGGTACCCACCTGGGTAGCATCACGATATGGTTACACTGTTCACTAACACTCATCCAGCCGGACCTAATAACTCTGGTCTTCACCTGGGGCACACCAGTACATGGTGACACTGGTTCCCATCTGGGTCTCACCTGGACATGGTGAGTCGGATCCCCACCTGGTCCTCACCTGTAACTGGTGATCCTCGTTCCCACATGGACATGATGTGGACCTGGTGGCTGCAGTGTTTCAAGCTTCTCATGTACCTCGTGTCTCTGGTCCCCACCGGGGCCTCACCGGGACCGGGTGAGTGTGGTTGCCACCTGCACCTCACCTGGACCTGGTGATTCTGGTCTGCACCTGAGACTACCCTGGATCTGGTGCCTGTGGTCCCCACCTTGGCTTCACCTGGATTTGGGGACTCCGGTCCCCATCTAGGCCTCACCTGGCCCTGTTGACCATGGTCCTCAACTGTGCAAAATTGGTAACCGGAGACTGTGTTCCACAACTGGACCTCACCTGGACCAGGTGACACTGGTCCCACTCTGGGTCTCACCGTGCCCTAGTGACTGTGAACCCCACTTTGGCCTGACTTGGACCTGCTGACCCTGGTTGCCACCTGGGCCTGACCTCGAACTGTTGACTCTGGTTCTTTCAAGGGCCTTCCCTGGACCTGGTGATCCTGGTTGGACCTGGGCCACACCTGGACGTGGTGACTCCTGTCACCAATGGGTAGTCACCTGGACCTGCTTACTGTGTTCCACACCTGAGCCTCAAGTAGACCTGTTGACCATGGTCCCCAAGCCGGCCTCACATGGACCTGTTGCCTCTGATCCCCACCGGGTCCTCACGTGTACCTGGTAACTCTGGTCCTCACCTGGGCCAGATCTGGACCTAGTGACTCTGGTCCCCATCTGGGCTTCACATGGATCTGGTGACTCTGGTCCCCACCTGGACTTTACCTGGATCTGGTGACTCTGGACTCCACCTGGACCTCTCCTGGACCTCGTGACTCTCTTTCCAACATGGACCTCACCTGGATCTGGTGACTCTGGTCCTCAGTTTGGACTCACCTGGACCTGGTATCTCTCGTCCCCACTTGGACCTAACTCAGAACTGCTGAATCTTGCCCCACCTAGGCCGCACCCAGACCTGGTGACCCTTGTCCCCAGCTATGCCTGAATACGCCCTGATGAATCTGGTCCTCACGTGGGCCTCACATGGTCCTGGGACTCAGCTGGATAGAGTGGCTCTGGTTCCCACAAGGGGCTCACCTGATACTGCTGAATGTGGTCTTATTCTATGCCTCAATAGGACCTAGTGATTCTGTTCCCCATCTGCGCCTGAATGGCCCTAGTGACTCTGGTCCTCACCCAGGCGTCATTGGGACCTGGATACTCTATTCCACACCTGGGCCTCACTTTGACCAGGGACCTCTGGTCCCATTCTGGGCCTCAAACTAAACTGGTTACTCTGGTTCCCCCTCTGGCCCTCACCCTGACCTGGTGACTCTGGTCACCCGTTGGGCTTCACTTGGGCCTGGAGAATCTGGTCCTTATCTGTTCCGCACCTGGATCTGGTGACTGGTCGCGACCTTGGCCTCACCTGGACTTGGTGAATTCTGTTGCCACCTGCGCCTCACCTGGACCTTGCGACTGTGGTCCCACCTGGACCTCACCTGGATCTCTTGGCTCTGGTTCCCATATGGGGCTTTCCTTGACTTGGTTCCTGTGGTCTCCATCTTGCCTCACATGGAACACAATGACTCTGATCCATATTTGGGCCTTTCCTGGACCTGTTGACTCAGGTCCTTACCTGGGCATTATTGGGACGTGGATACTCTCTTATATAACTCGGCCTCACCTGGACCTGGTGACTGTTGTCCCACCTGTGCCTCACCTGGTCGAGGTGACTGGTTCCCACAAGGACCTCACATGGAACTGGTGACTCAGGTCCTCATATGGGCATCATGGGACCTGGTTTCTCAGTTCCACATCGGGGCCTCACCTGGACCTAGTGATTCTCGTCCCCCTCTGCGCGTCACCCTGACATGGTGACTGTGGTCCCCACCTGGATATCACCAGAACCGGGTGCCTCTGGTCCCCCTCTGGGACTCACCCGGAGCTGGGGACTCTGGTGCTCAATTGGGCCTCAACAGGACCTGGTGAATCTACTCCTCACTTAGGCCGCGTCTGGACCTTGTGACTCTTTTCCCACCTGGCATCAATGGGACATGTTTACTCTCTTCCCCACCTGGGCCTCACCTGGACATGATAACTTTGCTCCATACTTTGGCCTCAACTGGTCCTGAGGACTCTGGTCCCCCCACCTAGGCCTCAATCTGGTCCTGATGACTGTGGTCCCCACCTGGGTCTCACCTGGACCTCGTGACTCTCGTTCCCACATGAACCACACCTGGCCCTGGTGACAGTGGTGTTCTGGTAGACTCACATTTACATGGTGACTCTGGTCCCCGCTAGGGCCTCACGTCGATCTGGTGACTTTGGCCTGCAGGTTTGCCTCACCTGGTCCTGGTGAGTGGGGTTGCCACCTGGGCCTCATCCATACCTGGTGACTCAGGTCCCCACGTGGGCCTCTTGGACCTGGTGAATCTGGTCCTTACCTGGTCCTCTCCCAGACCCGGGGACTCTGGTCACCACCTGGGCCTCACCTGGACCTTGTCAATCTGGTCCTCATCTGGGCCTCACCCAGTCTTGGTGACTTTGTTCCCCACCGGGACCTGATTGCTGTGGACTCTTTCTTGGCCTCACCTGGACCTGGTGACTCTGATCCTATCTGCGTGTCACCCTGACCTGGTGACTCTGGTCCACACCTGGGCATCATTGGTACCTGGTGACTCTGTTCCACACCTGAGCCTCACCTGGACATGATGACTCTGGAACCTTTCTGTGTCTCACCCTGACCTGGTGACTCTGGTCCCCAACTGGATGTCATCTGGACCAGGTGATTCTGGTACCCCTCTAGGCCTCAACCTGATCTGGTGACTTGGTCCTCAACTGGGCCTCACCTGGACCTAGTGAATATGCTCCATCTGTGCCTCATTTGGACCTGGTGACTCTGGTCCGTACCTGGGCATCATAGGGACATGGTTCCATTGCATGGCCTGCAGGTTGGCCTCACCTGGAACTGGTAAATCTGGTTCCTACCTGGGCATCATCGGGACATGGTTCCATTGCATGGCCTGCAGGTTGGCCTCACCTGGACCTGGTAAATTTGGTTCCTACCTGGGCATCATCAGGACATGTTCCTCTGCATGGCCTGCAGGTTGGCCTCACCTGGACCTGAGAACTCTAGTCCCTACCTCGGCATCATCGGGACATGTTTCCTCTGCATGGCCTGCAGGTTGGCCTCACCTGGACCTGGTGAGAGGGGTTGTCATTTGGGCCTCACACATGCCTGGTGACACAGGGCCCCACGTGGGCCTCACTTGGACCTGGTGAATCTGGTCCTTACCTGGTCCTCACCCAGAACTCGTAACTCTGTTCACCACCTGGGAATCACCTGGACCTTGTGAATCTGGTCCCCATCTGGGCCTCACCCAGTCCTCGGGACTTTGTACCCCACCTGGACCTGATTGCTGTGGACACTTTCTTGGCCTCACCTGGAACTGGTGACTCTGATCCTATCTGCGGGTCACCCAGACCTGGTGACTCTGGTCCTCACCTGGGCATCATTGGTACCTGGTGACTCTGTTCCACACCTGAGCCTTACCTGGACATGATGACTCTGGAACCTTTCTGGGCCTCACCCTGACATGGTGACTCTGGTCCCCATCTGGATGTCACCTGGACCGGGTGATTCTGGTACCCCTCTAGGCCTCAACCAGATCTGGTGACTCTGGTCCTCAACTGGGCCTCCTGGGATCTAGTGATCATGCTCCCCACCTGCGCCCCATCTGGACCTGGTGACTCTGGTTCTACCTGGGCATCATCGGGACATGGTTACTCTATTCCCCTCTCGGACTGACCTGATCCTGGTAACTCTGGTCCCGACTTTGGCCTCTTCTGTACCAAGTGACTCTGGCTCCACCTCGGCCAGACCTGTAACTGGTGACTCTGATCCTAAGCATGGCCTCACCTGACCTGGTGACTGTGGTTCCCATCGGGACCTCACCTGGACCTCATGTGTCTGGTCCCACCTGGGCCTCACCAGGACCTGGTGTCTCTGGTACCCACCTGGGTAGCATCAGGATATGGTTACACTGTACACTAACATTGACCCAGCCGGACCTATCAACTCTGGTCTTCACCTGGGGCACTCCTGGACATGGTGACACTGGTTCCCACCTGGGTCTCACCTGGACATGGTGAGTCCGAAACCCACCTGGGCCTCACCTGTAACTGGTGATTCTCATTCCCACATGGACATCATGTGGACCTGGTGGCTGCAGTGTTTCTAGCTTCTCATGTACCTCGTGACTCTGGTCCCCACCAGGGCTTCACCGGGACCTGGTGAGTGTGGTTGCCACCTGCACCTCACCTGGACCTGCTGATTCTGGTCTGCACCTGAGGCAAACCTGGAGCTAGTGACTGTGGTCCCCACCTTGGCTTCACCTGGATTTGGGGACTCCAGTCCCCATCTGGGCCTCACCTGGCCCTGTTGAACCAGGTCCTCAACTGGGCAAAATTGGGACCCAGAGACTGTGTTCCACAACTGGACCTCACCTGGACCAAGTGACTCTAGTCCCCCTCTGGGTCTCACCGTGCCCTAGTGACTGTGAACCCCACTTTGGCCTGACTTGGACCTGCTGACCCTGGTTGCCACCTGCGCCTGACCTCGAACTGTTGACTCTGGTACTTTCAAGGGCCTCCACTGTACCTGGTGATCCTGATCCCCACTTGCGCCTTACCTGGACGTGGTGACTCTTCTCACCACCGGGACTCACCTGGACCTGGTTACTGTGTTCCACACCGGGGCCTCAAGTAGACCTGTTGATCATGGTCCCCAAGCTGGCCTCACATGGACCTGTTGCCTCTGATCCCCGCCGGGGAATCACGTGTACGAGGTAACTCTGGTCCTCACCTGGGCCTCATCTGGACCTAGTGACTCTGGTCCCCACCTGGGCTTCACCTGGATCTGGTGACTCTGGTCCCCACCTGGACTTCAACTGGATCTGGTGACTCTGGTCCCCTTCTAGACCTCTCCTGGACATGGTGACTCTCTTTCCAACATGGACCTCACCTGGATCTGGTGACTCTGGTACTCAGTTTGGCCTCACCTGGACCTGGTGTCTCTCGTCCCCACTTTGACCTAACTCAGAACTGCTGAATCTTGCCCCACCTAGGCCGCACCCAGACCTGGTGACTCTTGTCCCCAGCTATGCCTCAATTCGACCTGATGAATCTGGTCCTCACGTGGGCCTCACATGGACCTGGGACTCACCTGGATAGAGTGTCTCTGGTTCCCACAAGGGGCTCACATGATACTGTTGACTGTGGTCTTATTCTATGCCTCACCGGGACCTAGTGATTCTGTTCCCCATCTGGCCCTGCATGGCCCTAGTGACCTTGGTCCTCACCCAGGCATCAGTGGGACCTGTATACTCTATTCTACAACTGGGCCTCACTTTGTCCAGGAAACTCTGGTCCCATTCTGGTCCTCAAACTAAACTGGTTACTCTGGTTCCCCCTCTGGGATTCACCCTTACCTTGTGACTCAGGTCACCCCTTGGGCTTCAATTAGGCCAGGTGAATCTGGTCCTTAGCTGGTCCGCACCTGGATCTGGTGACTGGTCGCCACCTGGGTCTCACCTGGACTTGGTGAATCCTGTTGCCACCTGCGCCTCCCCTGGACCTTGTGACTGTGGTCCCACCTGGACCTCACCTGGATCTGGTTGCTCTGGTTCCCATATGGGGCTCTCCTGAATCTGTCCGTGTTGTCTCCATCTGGCCTCACCTGTAACACAATGACTCTGATCCATATTTGGGCCTCTCCTGGACCTGATGACGCTGGTCCTTACCTGGGCATCACTGGGACCTGGATACTCTCTTATATACCTCGGCCTCACCTGGACCTGGTGACTGTGGTCCCACGTGGGCCTCACCTGGACGAGGTGACTGGTTCCCACAGGGACCTCAACTGGACCTGGTGACTCAGGTCCACATATGGGCATCTATCGACCTGGTTTCTCAGTTCCACATCGGGGCCTCACCTGGACCTAGTGATTCTCGTCCCCTCTGGGCCTCACTCTGACGTGGTGACTCTGCTCACCCCTGGATATCACCAGAACCGGGTGACTCTGCTCCCCCTCTGGAACTCTCCCAGTGCTGGGGACACTGGTCCTCAACTGAGCCTAAACAGGACCTGGTGAATCTACTCCGTACTTAGGCCTCGTCTGGAACTTGTGACTCTTTTCCCACCTGGCATCAATGGGACATGGTTACTCTGTTCCCCACCTGGGCCTCACCTGGATATGATAACTTTGCTCCACACTTTGACCTCAACTGGTCCTGATGAATCTGGTCCCCCAACCTAGGCCTCAATCTGGAACTGGTGACTGTGGTCCCCACCTGGGTCTCACCTGGACCTGGTGACTCTCGTTCCCACTTGAAACACACCTGGCCCTGTTGACTGTGGTGTTCTTGTAGACTCACATTTACCTGTGACTCCGGTCCCCAGTAGAGCCTCACCTGGATATGGTGACTCTGGCCTGCAGGTTGGCCTCACCTGGTCCTGGTGAGTGGGTTTGCCACCTGGGCCTCACCCATACCTGGTGACTCAGGTCTCCACGTGGCCCTTTGGACCTGGTGAATCTGTTACTTACCTGGTCTTCTCTCAGACCCGGGGACTCTGGTCAGCACCTGGGCCTCACCTGGACCTGGTCAATCTAGTCCCCATCTGGGCCTCACCCGGTCCTGGTGACTTTGTTCCGCACCTGGACCTGATTGCTGTGGACTCTTTCTTGGCCTCACCTGGAACTGGTGACTCTGATCCTGTGTGCGCGTCACCCAGACCTGGTGACTCTGGTCCTCACCTAGGCTCACCTGGCTAGGCTCATGAGATACTAGGTCCTCACCTAGTATCTTTGGTACTTGGTGACTCTGTTCCATACCTGAGCCTCACCTGGACATGATGACTCTGGAACCTCTCTGGGCCTCGCCCTGACATGGTGACTCTGGACCCATCTGTATGTCACCTGTACCAGGTGATTCTGGTACCTCTCTAGGCCTCAACCAGATCTGGTGACTCCGGTCCTCAACTGGGCCTCACCTGGATCTGGTGACTCTGGCCTGCAGGTTGGCCTCACCTGGACCTGGTGAGTGGGGTTGCCACCTGGGCCTCACCCATACCTGGTGACTCAGTCCCCACGTGGGCCTCTTGGACCTGGTGAATCTGGTCCTTACCTGGTCCTCTCCCAGACCCGGGGACTCTGGTCACCACCTGGGCCTCACCTGGACCTGGTGAATCTGGTCCCCATCTGGGCCTCACCCAGGCCTGGTGACTTTGTTCCCCACCTGGATCTGATTGCTGTGGACTCTTTCTTGGCCTTACCAGGAACTGGTGAATCTGATCCTATCTGCGCGTCTCCCAGACCTGGTGACTCTGGTCCTCACCTGGGCATTATTGGTACCTGGTGACTGTGTTCCACACCTTAGGCTCACCTGGACATGATGACTCTGGAACCTCTCTGGGCCTCACCCTGACATGGTGACTCTGGTTCCCATCTGGATGTCACCTAGACCAGTTGAATCTTTTACCCCTCTAGGTCTCAAATAGACCTGGTGACACTGGTCCTCAACTGGGTGTCACCGAGACCTAGTGAATATGCTCCCCACCTGCGCCTCATCTGGACCTGGTGACACTGGGTCTACCTGGGCATCATCGGGACATGGATACTCTGTTCCCCACTGGGACTGACCTGATCCTGGTAACTCTGGTCCTGACTTTGGCCTCTTCTGTAAGAGGTGACTCTGTGTCCACCTGGGCCTCACCTGTACCTGGTGACTCTGATCCTAAGCATGGCCTCACCTGACCTGGTGACTGTGGTTCCCATCGGGACCTCACCTGGACCTCATGTCTCCAGTTACACTTGGGCCTCACCAGGACCTGGTGTCTCTGGTACCCACCTGGGTAGCATCAGGATATGGTTACACTGTTCACTAACACTCATCCAGCCGGACCTAATAACTCTGGTCTTCACCTGGGGCACACCAGGACATGGTGACACTGGTTCCCATCTGGGTCTCACCTGGACATGGTGAGTCGGATCCCCACCTGGTCCTCACCTGTAACTGGTGATCCTCGTTCCCACATGGACATGATGTGGACCTGGTGGCTGCAGTGTTTCAAGCTTCTCATGTACCTCGTGTCTCTGGTCCCCACAGGGACCTCACCGGGACCGGGTGAGTGTGGTTGCCACCTGCACCTCACATGGACCTGGTGATTCTGGTCTGCACCTGAGACTACCCTGGATCTGGTGCCTGTGGTCCCCACCGTGGCTTCACCTGGATTTGGGGACTCCGGTCCCCATCTGGGCCTCACCTGGCCCTGTTGACCATGGTCCTCAACTGTGCAAAATTGGTACCCGGAGACTGTGTTCCACAACTGGACCTCACCTGGACCAGGAGACTCTGGTCCCACTCTGGGTCTCACCGTGCCCTAGTGACTGTGAACCCCACTTTGGCCTGACTTGGACCTGCTGACCCTGGTTGCCACCTGCGCCTGACCTCGAACTGTTGACTCTGGTTCTTTCAAGGGCCTTCCCTGGACCTGGTGATCCTGGTCGGACCTGGGCCACACCTGGACGTGGTGACTCCTGTCACCAATGGGTAGTCACCTGGACCTGCTTACTGTGTTCCACACCTGGGCCACAAGTAGACCTGTTGACCATGGTCCCCAAGCCGGCCTCACATGGACCTGTTGACTCTGATCCCCCCGGTCCTCACGTGTACCTGGTAACTCTAGTCCTCACCTGGGCCTCATCTGGACCTAGTGACTCTGGTCCCCATCTGGGCTTCACATGGATCTGGTGACTCTGGTCCCCACCTGGACTTCACCTGGATCTCGTGACTCTGGACTCCACCTGGACCTCTCCTGGACCTCGTGACTCTCTTACCAACATGGACCTCACCTGGATCTGGTGACTCTGGTCCTCAGTTTGGCCTCACCTAGACCTGGTGTCTCTCGTCCCCACTTGGACCTAACTCAGAACTGCTGGATCTTGCCCCACCTAGCCCGCACCCAGACCTGGTGACTCTTGTCCCCAGCTATGCCTGAATACGCCCTGATGAATCTGGTCCTCACGTGGGCCTCACATGGTCCTGGGATTCAGCTGGATAGAGTGGCTCTGGTTCCCACAAGGGGCTCACCTGATACGGCTGAATGTGGTCTTATTCTATGCCTCACTAGGACCTAGTGATTCTGTTCCCCATCTGGGCCTGCATGGCCATAGTGACTCTGGTCCTCACCCAGGCGTCCCTGGGACCTGGATACTCTATTCCACACCTGGGCCTCACTTTGACCAGGGACCTCTGGTCCCATTCTGGGCCTCAAACTAAACTGGTTACTCTGGTTCCCCCTCTGGCCCTCACCCTGACCTGGTGACTCTGGTCACCCGTTGGGCTTCACTTGGGCCTGGAGAATCTTGTCCTTATCTGTTCCGCACCTGGATCTGGTGACTGGTCGCCACCTTGGCCTCACCTGGACTTGGTGAATCCTGTTGCCACCTGCGCCTCACCTGGACCTTGTGAATGTGGTCCCACCTAGACCACACCTGGATCTGGTGGCTCTGGTTCCCATAAGGGGCTCTCCTGTAACTGGTTCCTGTGGTCTCCATCTGGCCTCACCTGGAACACAATGACTCTGATCTATATTTGAGCCTCTCCTGGACCTGTTAACTCTGGTTTTACATGAGCATCATTGGGACCTGGACACTCTCTTATATACCTGGGCCTCACCTGGACCTGGTGACTGTGGTCCCACCTGGGCCTCACCTGGATCTGGTGACTCAGGTCCTCATATGGGCATCATGGGACCTGGTTTCTCAGTTCCACATCGGGACCCTCACCTGCACCTAGTGATTCTCGTCCCCCTCTGGGCCTCACCCTGACGTGGTGACTCTGGTCACCACCTGGATATCAACAGAACCGGTGATTGGTCCCCCTCTGGGACTCACGCGGAGCTGGCGACACTGGTCCTCAACTGTGCCTCAACAGGACCTGGTGAATCTACTCCTCACTTAGGCCTCGTATGGACCTTGTGACTCATTCCCACCTGGCATCAATGGAACAAGGTTACGCTAGTCCCCACCTGGACCTCACATGGACATGATAACTTTGCTCCACACTTCGGTCTCAACTGGTCCTGATGACCCTCGTCCCCTCACCTAGGCCTCAATCTGGACCTGGTGACTGTGGTCCCCACCTGGGTTTCACCTGGACCTGTTGACTCTCCTTGCCACATGAACCCCACCTGGACCGGGGACTGTGGTGTTCTTTTTTTTTTTTTTAATTTTTATTTATTTATGATAGTCACAGAGAGAGAGAGAGGCAGAGACACAGGCAGAGGGAGAAGCAGGCTCCATGCACCGGGAGCCTGACGTGGGATTCGATCCCGGGTCTCCAGGATCGCGCCCTGGGCCAAAGGCAGGCGCCAAAACCCCTGCGCCACCCAGGGATCCCGACTGTGGTGTTCTTGTAGACTCACATTTACCTGGTGACTGCGGTACCCACTAGGCCCTCACCTGGATCTTGTGACTCTGGCTTGCAGGTTGGCCTCACCTGTACCTGGTGAGTGGGGTTGCCACCTGGGCCTCACCCATACCTGGTGACTCAGGTCCCCACGTGGGCCTCTTGGACCTGGTGAATCTGGTCCTTACCTGGTCCTCTCCAGACCCGGGGACTCTGGTCACCACCTGACCTCACCTGGAACTGGTGAATCTGGTCCCCATCTGGGCCTCACCTAGTTCTGGTTAATTTGTTGCCCACCAGGACCTGATTGCTGTGGAACCCTTCTTGGCCTCACCTGGAACTTGTGACTCTCATCCTAACTGGGCCTCACCCAGATCTGGTGACTCTGGTCCTCACCTGAGGACCATTATGATCTGGATACTCTGTTCCACACCTGAGCCTCACCTTGACATGATGACTCTCGATCCCCTCTGGGCCTCACCCTGACATGGTGACTCTGGTCCCATCTGGATGTCACCTAGACCAAGTGAATCTGGTACCCGTCTAGGCCTCAACTAGACCTGGTGACCCTTTTCCTCAACTGGGCCTCACGGGGACCTAGTGACATGCTCCCCACATGGGCCTCACTTGGATCTGGTAACTCTGCCTGCAGGTTGGCCTCACCTGGACCTCTTGAGTGGGGTTGCCACCTGGGCCTCACCCATACGGTGACTCAGGTCCCCACGTGAGCCTCTTGGACCTGGTGAATCTGGTCCTTACCAGGTCCTCTCCCAGACCCGGAGACTCTGGTCACACCTGGGCCTCACCTGGACCTGGTGAATCTGTTCCCCATCTGGGCCTCACCCGTCCAGGTGACTTTGATCCCTCCCTGGACCTGTTGTTGTGGACCCTTCTTCTTCGCCTCATCTGCAACTGGTGACTCTGATCCTATCTGCGCGCTCCCAGATCTGGTGACTCTGTCCTCACAGGGCATCATTCGTACCTGGTGACTTGTTCCTCACCTGAGCCTCACCTGGACATGATGACTCTGGAAACGCTCTGGGCCTCACCCTGACCTGTGACTCTGGTCCCCATCTCGATGTCACATGGACAAGGTGATTCTGGTACCCCCTAGCCAAACAGATCTGGTGACTCTGGTCTTTAAGGGGACTCACCTGTACCTAGTGAATATGCTCCCTCTGGGCCTCATTTGGACCTGGTTGACTCTGGTCCATGCCTGGGCATCATCAGGGTTCTACTGCATGGCCCTGCAGGTTGGCCTCACCTGGACCTGGTAAGTCTGGTCTCTACCTGGGCATCATCTGGATATGGTTCCACTGCATGGCCTGCAGGTTGGCCTCACTGGACCTGTGAGTGTTATTGGCCACCTGGGCCTCACCCATACCTGGTGACTCAGGTCCCCACGTGGGCCTCTTGGACCTGGTGAATCTGGTCCTTACCTTGTCCTTTCCCAGAACGGGGACTCTGGTCAACAC
>NW_023330821.1:0-60320 GCF_011100685.1 Canis lupus familiaris | reverse complement strand
GTAGTTCCGAGACACCTGTTTCAACAAAGGGTGCTTGAAGGAGTCAGAGCATCTGTGTCCACTGTAAGCTTACTGCTGGGGGTCAAGTCCCCAGCCTGGGGCTCTTGACTCGAGTTTTTCATAGCCAAAGAGCCCAGAGATACCAATGGCCCCACACTTAGATTTGAGACATCATCCATATCTAAGGGACTCTGCTGAAAACCAGAGGCTGTCGTTCCAAAAAAGAGAGAGGTATCCAGACTCTGAGGAAGGTCACTGGTGGCCATCAAGGCCCGAGGGTCCACAGCCTGCCCTAATGAATTATTATTATTAGCAGGGAGGCTCCCTGCCAGAGTTGAACTCACAGAAGCCACATCAATAGTCAAGATTCCAGAGTTTGCCAATGCTGTGTCCAGCACTGCAGCGGAGCTACTGCCAGGCACATCAGAGGAGAGAGACACTAGCTCTGCATCACTGAGGTCATTCTGTCCCTGGCTGGTAAGTTCACTGCTGGGCGTAAGAGAATTTGCAGCTTCTAGCTGAGCTAAGAGATCCTGGCCAAGGTTGTGCCTTTTGGCCAAGTGGGTCTTCATGCTGTGCTTGGATGTGAAGAGCTTATTACAAGTAGAGACTGGGCAGCGGCTTTTCCAGGTGTCCACGTCCTGCAAGTGTTTCTTGGAGTGAATGTAGAGACTACTGCGAGCAGAGAACCTGGCACAGCAGCCTTCCACAGGGCACACAAAAGGCTTTGTGCCCAGGTGGGTTATGCTGTGGCCTTTCAGATGCTCAGCCCTTGTGAAAGATTTCCCACAGCCTTCCACAGGGCACATGAACCTCCGGTCATCCTCGTGCTTCCTTTTGTGCCTCAAGAGTTTGGACATGCTGGTGAAGTTCCAGCCACAGCCGTCAAAGTCACAAAGGAAAGGTCTCTCACCTGTGTGGCTCCGCAGGTGAATTTTCAGGCGACAAGCCTTGTCGTACTGTTTGCTACAGCCTGGAAAAGAGCAGGAAAAGAGTTCCTGTTCCCTGAAATGGGCACGGTTATGGGAAAACAGGGCACTCACTGTGATAAACGTCTTCTTGCAGCCGGAAAATGCGCACTGGTATGGCCTCTCAGGTTCGAAATGGCTGCGCTGGTGGGCGCTGAGTTTGGCCTGAGTGGGGAAGCTCTCCTCGCACACCTCGCATTTGAACGAGTTCTCCTGCTCATGGCCCTTCATGTGCGCCTTGAGGTTATACACCGTGGTGAAGCTCTTGCCACAGCCCTCCGCAGGGCAACCAAAGGGCCGCAGTTTGTCGTGCGACTGCAGGTGCCTCTTGAGCTTGTAGGAGGTGGTGAAAGTCCATCCACAGCCGCCCAGGGGGCACTTGAAGGGCCGCTGGCCCTGGCTGCTGCTGTGAGTCAGCAGGTGCACCTTCAGCTGGTGCTTCTTGGCGAAGGTCTGTCCGCACTGCGCCTCGGGACACAGGTACAGCACCACGCCCGGGCCCGGGCCCAGCGGCCTGCGGGGACTCTCGGCTGCGGCCCGGCCCTCTGCCTCCTCCTCAGGCGCTGGGGCCGGCGCCGGTTCAGCCGGCTCGGCCAGCAGGAGGTCGGGCGGCAGCTCAGGGCAGCAGTCGTTGGGCTGGACCCCCGCTTGCGGAGCCATCAGACCCCCAGGCTGAGGGGCAGGCGCGACTTCAGGCTCCCAGGCTGGCGGCGGGGGTGTGGCCAGGGTGAGGACACCGTTCTCGAAGCGCAAGAGCAGGTTTTGGTTGTGGATGGTGACGGTGCCCGTGAAGGCCGCGGCGGGTGCCAGACTTGGGGCGGGGATCGGGTTCTGGGCCGGGGCTGGGGCGGGGACTGCAGACAGGCAGCGGGGGCCTAGCGCCTGGCGGCCCGCGGGATTCGCGCCACTCTCACCCTGCTGCAGCTGTGGGACCGACTCGGCCTCCTCCCTCCATACAGGCCCTGCGGCCTGGCCATCGCCCGCGGTCTCCACATCGCCACCCACCGGGTCCAGCAGCACCAGGAAGAAGTCATCGCTGTCGCCGCCACTAGCATAATCCGACCTGGGCGCCAACGGGCTCAGGCCCGGGCCCCGTGAGGCCGCGCGGGCCTCCTCGCGCCGCCTCCCGGACCCGCCATCTTGGGGGCCCCGGAGCAGCAGGAGGCGGCGCGCGGGGACCTGGCCAGCCCGCGGGTCAGGGCCGCCGTGGAACCGGCTGCCGCCCGCGGGGCTGCCAGCACCACCACTCTGTCGTGTCCCACGAGGCGGGAGCAGCCTTGGGCTTTCCATCTCCGAGGCGGTGAGGCTCGGCTGGAACCGGAGCCGCGGAGGAGGCGCGACCCCGCCCCCTGCCGCGGGCCCGAACACGTTCCTGAAAGGAAAAAAAAAAATGTGCAATGCGCAGAAACTGGCCCTATCAGATATTAAAACGTGTTTAACGACACAGTGATTTAAATATTCTGGTACTGGATCTCTGGAACAGAATAGAAAGCCCAGAGGCAGAGCCTCGTATGCACAAGTAAGTTCTACACCCAGTATTTGTAGGAAATCAAGGATGTCTTCCCAGATAGTGGGGAAATGAAAGTTCATTCGGTACATTTAACCGAGCAATCTATCTGCTAAATGCAACTTAAATCTCTGTGTCATTATATACACCAAAATAAACACCCCCACTCCCTCCCAGTGCTAAGTATGGTGCTTTTAAAAAAATTGTTTGCTGGTTGGCTGCCTGGCTGGCTGGCTGGATTTATCAATCCAGTGAGAGAAAATTCCTGGAACAATAACACTTTGTGTCAACATCAAAGTACCGTAATGCTAGCAAATTCAAATGAAAATGATGTCCTTTTCTTTTTTATTTATTTATTTTTTATTTTTTTCTGGGTAGCTTCCATATCCAGAACTGTCTTGAAAAAGGTCCTCAGGAAAATTTGTCTTACAGTTCGTTTTTTTTTTTTTTTTTTGGCTTGCTGATGTGATGCAGAAATTAGAATGAGTAAGAGGTGAGGCCAAAACAGATTACCACTGTTCAGCCTAGAAGTGCAAAGCTTGGAAGATGAAACAATTTATACTGAATCCTGGAAAACCCAACCCACTCCTGGGTCCTTCCAAGACAGTGCCCAACCTAAACCAACTCTTTGCCATTACATCATGGTAAATCTCATGTCCAATCCCACAGCATTCCTCAGAACATTCCTCTGTTAATGCTAGATTCTCCAGCACATGGAGGTCTCTGGACAGAGTACCAGTTAAATGTGGTAAGATTAAACCCTAAGGCACTGTGATGGACTCTACTGAGAAAAATGCACATATGACCATGTTCAATCGTCCTGGCGTACCTGCTTGCATTTCAGCGTGGTGGCCCAATCTCATTGTAATGGATTTGGCCTGTGATGCCTTAGTGATTGTATTAATGATGATGATGATTTTCCGACTTGTCTGTCATCTGTGATTTGGGAAATGATATCAATAAAGGGTGAAATATCTAGCAAGGGAAAGGCTTAGAGTGATGACTAGATTATTGGATACATATAGTTTAAATAATCCCCACTTTCCCCCTTTTTAATGATAATGGACACTTGCTGATCTCTTGATAGGAAGAACAATTTTATTATCCCTTACATCTGAAACCTCGTCAAAATTTTTACTTCACATATTTTCCTTCTGTTACATTTTTAAAGGAAGCCATTTTTAAAATCTGAGATATAGAGGAGTGCATAAAACATATCTGCCAGATTTAGATAACTTATAAAAATAAAAACCTAATTAAGTCATTTTTGAAAACGGCCCCTTGCTCAACTGGGAGACTGCTTCTGTGTCTCTCACTCTCTGCCCCTCTGTCCTGCTCATGTGCACTCTCACCATTTCTCACTCAAATGAATAAATAAAATCTTTAAAACAAAAACAAAACAAACAAAATAAAACAAGGAAAACAACCAAACACCCATGTATCTAGGATCAAGATCAAGAAACAGACCATTGCCAGCTTTCCTGGGTACAGACAGTATTCCTCTCAATCACAACCCGTGCCCTTCCTTATAGATAAAGTTATTATCCCGACATTGCAATAATCATTTCAGTGCTTTCTTTATAGCTTTACCATTTTTTGTACACATTCTTAAATAATATAGTTTATACTAAGTTATATAAATTGAATTGCATGCTTCCTTTGATCGCTTGTTTCTCTCACACTGTATCATATACATGTGACTTGATAGACTCATCCAAGTTGTTCAAGATAGTTGTAAATCCTTTATCCCCATTGTTGACTAGCATTCCAGTGTATAGTTTTAGTGAAGTGATTATGATATAATCATACAGTTCTACAGTGGATGGACACTAGAGTTGTTTCTAGTTTTTAACTACTATGAACAATGTTGCAGTAAACATTCCTGGAAATTTCCCATGGAACACATGTGTAGAAGTCTCTTGGGTATACCTCCAAAACCACATTCACTTGGATATAGGGTATGAATATCTTCAGTTTTTCTAGATGACGCCAAATTGGTTTCTGTAGTAGTGGTGCCAATTTACTATTTCACAAGTAGCATAGAGTTTTTGCTGCTAGACATCTTCACCTACATGTAAGATTGCAAAAATGTTTTTTTTTTTTTACTATTACTGTTCAGCTTTGGCATATTCTTATGTTTATGAGCCTTTGGATTTTCTCTTCTGTGAAAGAACTGTTCAAGTTTAACTCTGTCAGCCATTCTTCTATTTTCCGTCTTCACTTACTCATTTATTGAGTTCTTTATGTATTTTAAATACTAGTCCTTCGATTATATGTTTGGCCAAAATATTCCCTTGCTCTGCTGCTTGCATTTTCACTTTCTTTATGCTATGCTTTGTGAACAGATGTTATACAGTCAAATTATCATTCTTTTCTTTATTATTAGTACTTATCTGTTTAAGAAGTCTGTCCCTTCCTTGGGGCTGTGAACATATTCTCTATATTGTCTTCTAAAATAGTCATGGTTTTGTCTTTCACAGTTATGTGTTAATCCCCCCACAAGTGATGCTTTTGTATGGTGTTGAGTAGGGTTCTATTCCCCACCCACCCCTGCCTGATTGTCTCAGTGAACCACGTTTGAAAAGTCTGCTCTTTTCCAAATTATTTACAGCAACGCATGTATCATAAATCACTATGTATTCTGGGGCTGAGAGAGAGTACTCAAGGATAGACCAATTTGGAGTGGGGAATCCCTTCTCCAAGGCTGGAATTCACACCTCATTGGAGAAAGTATAGGAGAAACTGTTGGATGGCAGAGAAGTTTGCTGGTTTGTGGGAACTAGAGCGGGTTTTCAGAACCAGAGCTGGTCTACAGTTACAGGGTAAGCAGGACACAACCCTATGGAACACATCAATGTGGACAAGCCACAACTAGTGGCATTGTGTTTGGGCATGTAGTAGAATTTTAGTATATGTGCTGCCGAAGCGAGCACTTGGGCATGTAGTAGAAATAGGGATGTTGGTGGAGTTAGAGGCCTGGAGCTAAAAATGTCCTGCATGTAGAATCAGAAGGGCCTTGGTGTTGGGAGGGCTGTAGCACTGGGAGAACTAGAGAGGATAAACCTGTTGTTGGACAGAACGTAAGGGGGGGCAGAGTGGGGAGCAGTAGAGAAAGTAAGCAGAGAGAATCAGTGGGCAGGTGGTTTAGAGCACAGGATGTCTCTATGAAGAAAGTCACAGAAAGCTGATCGCCAGGCCACACCAGGATTGCACATTCAATGAGGACAGTTGTTCTCGTCTCCTGCCTGGGGCAGAGCACTGAGAATATCCTCATACCCTTGCCTCTAAGAACCGGAAATAAGAGGGGAGGCATTTCCTTCAATCTCCCTCCAGTGTCTTCTACTGAGAAAATATAACATTGTGTCACTTTGAAGGAGAGATACCTAAAAATTTTGTCTACTATCAGAGAGCATGTTTTGAAGGGTGAATTTAGAGTGGAGAAGCACTACATTAATAATTGGCTTCATGTACTTTATCAGTTTAAGGGATTCACTTCTATTCTTAGCGTGCATGAATAGCAGACACCCTACCTGCCAGGGTTATTGTTAGCTCACCCAAGGAATAGTATCATCCTGTTATTTCTCTGGTAAATTAATGATTAAAGAAGTAGGACTGGCCACTGCAGAAGCCTTAATAGACTACTTAGGATTCTTGGTGGACCTAAGGTTCCCTGGCCTGAACTGAGTTTTGCTGCAAAACCCAGGCTCTGGCACAAAGGGTTATCATGAGGCTAGGGCAGAGAGCCTGTGAGCCCTGCATTCTAGTCCTACCCAGGGCTTGTCTGCTCCACCTGCAAGGAGATCCTTGGCATATGGTGAGATTGTCTCTCTCACTATAGTGTTGTCCTTGAGAATAGAGTACTTTATACCCTAAATGCTACTCTGCATTCCTGGCAGCCACACCTAACTAAACAGGAAGAAAAGATGCTTGGATTTCATTTAAAATCATGCCCAACAGAGCCCCGGCCATGGAGGAGCAAGGCATAAGATTCCTTTGTTATACTTACAAAGCGTATATAGTTACCATTTTTGGAAATGTGTGTGGTTTCTTTATACTTATCTCAACCGGTTTTAGGCTCTAAAGTGGACAAAAGTTGTTGGGAGAAAATGGCACATTTTTGCCATTCATAAGTGGCAAGCGGTTCATTCTGTAGCGATTGGCTTGTAACTTATATTGAGAAGAGACATTTTCACTAAAACCAAACCAAACCAAACCTTTTTCTTTCTGTAGGCCTATATTTAATAGAATAAGATACCACTAGGTCAGGAGGAAAATATTGTAAAAATTGCTCTTATACTGTCTTCCTAGTATTACCAGTGTATTAAGCATATTCACCTCTTGGGCTCAGAAACCACACAAACAAATCAGCCCACACCTTTCTTTTCACACAGATGACTGAATTGGCTTCTTATTGCAGGCACCCTCAGACCTTGTACATGAGGACTTGTGTATGAACAGGGAGTTTGTCCTGTAAATGCTGCTTGGACCTGCTGCCTGGTCAAGCTCTCATAACTGCCACTGTGGTAATGGTGAGATACAAATGTGAAATGTGAAACTTTTAAAGTTTGATACGGTGTTATATTAGTTTTAGCTGTAAAATATAGTGAATTCAACAATTCTATACATTACCCATTGCTCATTAAGACAAGTGCACTCCTTAATCCCCATCACTTATTTAACCCGTCCCCATACTACCTTCCCACTGGTAATCATCAGTTTGTTCTCTGTGATTAAAGTGTGTTTCTTGATTAGTCTCTCTCTCTCTCTCTTCTCTCTGTCCGTTTTTTTTCCCCTTTGCTCCTTTGTTTTGTTTCTTAAATTCTACATACGAGTGAAATCATATGACTTATTTCACTTAGCATTATACGCTCTAGCTCCATCCATGTTGTTACAAATGGCAAGATTTCATTATTTTTCATGGCTGAATAATTAATATATATATTATATGATGTGAGATATATATATATATATATATATATATATATATAATCACATCTTTTTTTTATCCATTCATCATTTGAAGGACACTTGGGCTGCTTCCATAATTTGCCTATTGTAAATAATGTTGCTATAAACATAAGGGTGCAAGTATCCCTTTGAATTAGTGTTTTAGTATTCTTGGGATAAATGCCCAGCAGTGTGATTGCTGGATCATGGGGTAGTTATATTTTTAACTTTGAGATAATCTCTCATACCATTTTCCACAGTGATGTTGAGCATCTTTTCATGTGTCTATTTCCCATCTGGATATCTTCATTAGAGAAATGTCTGTTTATGTGTCTGCCCATTTTTAATTGGATTATTTGATTTTTTGGTGTTGAGTTGTATAAATTCTTTGTATATTTTTTATACTAACCCCTTACCAGATAAATCATTTGCAAATATCTTCTCCCATTCATTAGGTTGTCTTTCCTTGTTGTGCTTTTAATTTTGATGCGGTCCTAATAGTTTATTTTTCCTTTTGTTTCTCTTGCTTTAGGAGATATACCTAGAAAAATGTTGCTATGGTAGATGTCAGAAAATTTGATGCCTTTACTGTCTACTAGATGTTTCCAGTTTTTGACTATTACAAATAAAACTGCTATGAATATTTATGTGCAAGACTGTGTGGACATATGCTTTCCCTTCTTCTAGATAAAAAGAGCAACAGTATGGTAAGTATATGTTTATCATTTTAAGAAATTGCACAGCTGTTTCCAAACATCCATAACCACATATATTCATGTCATGTAGTCATGGAGCCCTAGTAATTTCAGTTTTTTTTTTTAATTTGAGCCATTCTAATAGGTGTATTGTGGTATATCATTTTAGTTTTAACTAGCATTTCCCTAATTATAATGTTGAGCATCTTTTCATGAGCTTAACTGCCATCCATTTATCTTATTTGATGAAGAATCTGTTCTAATATTTGCCCATTATAATTGTGTTGTTTGCTTACCACTTATTGACTTTTAAGGGTTCTTTATATATTAAAATTACAAGCCCTGCGATGGTTACATGTTTCACAGATATTTTCTCCCGTTCTGTGTCTTAATTTTTACTTTTCTGGTAGTGTCCGTAGTAGAACAAAGTATTTTAATTTGGACGAGGTCCAATTTACTGATTTTGTCTATTATACTTCATATTTTTGGCAACCTACTTAAGATATTTTTACCAAATCCACATTCACTTAAATTTTGTCCTATTTTTTTCTTATAAAAATGTTGTAGTCTTAACTCTTACATTCAAGTCTAATGTCTTAATTTTTGTATGTTGTGTAAAGTAAGGATTGACCATCATTTATTTTAACCAATTGTTGTAGCATCAGTCCCTGATTACGCTATCTTTTCTCCACTGAATTAACTTTGCAGTTTTGTTGACAATCAGTTGACTATATCCATATGGGTCTCTTTCCAGATTCTTCTCCTAAACTGATCGATGTGCCTACCTTTATGCCAATGCCACACTTTTCTCAATGCTATTGCTTTGTAGTAAGTCTTGGAAACTAGCAATACAAGGCCTACAGCATGGTTATCCTTTTTCAAAATACTTTCAGATATTATAAGTCCTATGCATTTCCATATAAATCTTAGAAATATCTTGTCATCGTTTGGAGACAATTCTTTATAGGTCTTATATTTCTACTTGAACTCTGATTGGAGACATTAAGAGCTTTTGTTCCAAACTATTTTTCAATGCTATTTGCATTACAAACAGCCTTGGAAGAAAGTAGAGATTGTGTTCCCTTCTGGGACAGAGGGCATACATATGTGCTATGCAGGAACATAAAGATGGTACTACCCTCTGAGGATGTTCACTACATGTCCATTTAAAAAGTCCATTTAAAACAATGGAGTTTCGTACACTATAATGCAAACCCATTGTTTGCATATCATACATCTGCAGTGCTTCTTATCATTAGCCTGAGACTTGGGGACTGAGGCTAACCACTGCAAAGAAGTTCATGCTACCTGCTGTGGAATGACTAATAAACCATCCTTTTTATGTCTGACTTAGGTGTCTTGTATCTTCTTCCAGTATCTATGAAACTGTCAGATCAAATTGTTAGTTTACAAGTTGGGTAAAAACTTACACCTTTCACAGTTCTTGACACACAGTTGCCAAAAAGATATTGTCCAAAGTAAATGCTGACATCTCCAAATCCTAACTGTAGTGGATAGACACAACCAGTGCATATTTAGATGTCTTGCTGTCAGAGAGTTACCAGCCAACTTGAGGATATTGCTCTTATGTGACATTGATGATTTTTTTGACTCATCAGGAAAGCCAATATTTGTTAGAGTGTTTGTCTCTTTCAGGCTCCCAATAAACACATATACTACTGAATACAACTCATGCATTATTTCCTTTTCACTGGCTTATATGCTATTTTGGGGCCCAAGAGCCCACAAAAGAGCTTTTATTTTGTTTTAATTTTGTTTTTACACAAAAGTAACCAGTCATGGGGCACCTGGGGAGCTCAGTCACTTAAGCATCTAACTGGCTTTTTTTTTTTTTTTTTTAGATTTTATTTATTTATTCATGAGAGACACAGAGAGAGGCAGAGACATAGGCAGAAGGAGAAGCAGACTCCCCATGGGGAGCCCGATGTGGGACTCGATTCCAGGACTCCAGGATCATGCCCTGAACTGAAGGCAGACACTCAAACACTGAGACACCCAGACGTCCCAAACATCTAACTCTTGATTTCAGCTCAGGTCATGATCTCAGGTTTGCGAGTCCTGAGTTGGGCTTCACGTTCAGCAGGGAGTCTGCTTCTCTCTCTCTCTCTCTCTCTCTCTCTCTGCCTCTCCCCCAGCCCACAGTCTCTCTAAAATAAATAAATAAAATTTTAAAATAAATAAATAAATAAATAAATCTTTTAAAAGACATTACCAGTCACACACAACTATTTGTTGCACTTTTTAGGACTTTTTAAAAAATGTATATATTAATATATATATTTTTTTGGGGGAGAGGCAATTTTATTTTTTAATTTCATGCTTGAAATTCACAAATGTACATGAAGTACTATGTAAACTTTAGGATAGCATTATTTGACTTGAGCAATATCACCTCAATCTAAGTTTAACTGTGGAAATACAATTTGGCCTTTCTGCTTTAAAATGTCAAAAAGCCACCAAATTAGAATAGGGTACTTACAATTAGAATTTTTAAATTGAGTCTCCCATACAGATTTGTAAGTTACTGTTGGATTAACTGTTATATTTAGGTAAAACACGTTATCAAGATATTATGCAAGAAATTACATCTTTTGCATTAATGGTCCCCTGGGTTGCACTTGGACTAGTAACAAAAAATATATATACTGACATCATACACTAAACTATATTCATATTATAGATTACAAAAAATATTGAAAGCCAGAATGAATCTTTAAGGTTGGAGGGACCCTTTAATAGTTTAATCTTTGGGCTTAAGAAAGAAAAATCAGTCCCATACTGCATCTCACCTCTCTTAAAAATAGGAAGTGTTTTAGCAGCTTAAAACCTTTAGTTATATAAAACTAATTACACTAGGCTTTACTTTGAAATATAGTTTACAACCAGATCAATTATACATACACTGGCACTTTAGCACAAGGGCAAACTTTTAAAAACAAATTATTTTGGACCTTTAAAATCAGGCCATAGTATAAAAACAGAGTCCATGGTCTTACATTCAGCAAATTCATACTAAAATATTCTATTTTTGTAGGATAAATGCCAACAAAACTTTACATATACTACAAGTTTATTACATATATTTACATGGCTCTTTCCTAAGGTACTTAAAACTCTCACATTATACAGCTCCCCACTTCAAGTAAGCTTTTCAGGGAATGATTTGAGACCAGATCACTGTCAGAATAGCTTATGCAGTGCTGTAATACAAAAATGTATTTTGAAAGCTACTCAGTGACCACCAAATACTGTTTCTGTAAGAAATGGTTTTGGTGCATTAGTTGGCAGACACCCACCGCATGAAACAAACGGCCATTGGGATATATGGTCTCATCTAAATTAGATAGCCCTTTTCCACATTTCACCAGCATAGGTTTACAAAAATGCAACTATTCTCTAAGAAAAACTCACATTTTCTTTTTGGCAGTGCATCGGGTTGTTGTCATATTCCTGGTTTGGGTGTTTCTAGGACTTTAAACTGTTAAATATTCAACTACTCCAATCCCTGTAGGTCTTAACTGGATGCTTATAATCAGATTCACTAGCTTCCAACAAGTAAATCTACTGATCCATGAAGGATAATCTTAAATTAGTATTTGTGCCCAACAAACAATAGGAAAAGTTGATTACCATTCACCAAATCTAAATTTGACAGGTTTCATTTAAGAGTTACTCAATCGAGAACACAGTATCAAGTACAATTATCAATAATTTAGTTATTTCAAGTTGCACTGATACTACCATTACATCACAGTGCACACTACACGTAAAACAGTTAAGATGAAATCTAATAATGTTTTCTACATTAATTAGCAATTTTACACAGATTAATTCCCTAGTGAATCTGGTCTGAAACAACTGGCAACTACCCTTAAATATAACTAAATTTAAACAGTAGTATTTTATCTTATTTTATACCTGTACTTTAAGTAAGGTTTTAAGTTGAAATGTCATTATTTCCTTATCAGAAGGATTAAAGGGCACTGTTGGGGATTTACCCCAAAGATACAGATGCAATGAAACGCCGGGACACCTGCACCCCGATGTTTATAGCAGCAATGGCCACGATAGCCAAACTGTGGAAGGAGCCTCGGTGTCCAACGAAAGATGAATGGATAAAGAAGATGTGGTTTATGTATACAATGGAATATTACTCAGCTATTAGAAATGACAAATACCCACCATTTGCTTCAACGTGGATGGAACTGGAGGGTATTATGCTGAGTGAAGTAAGTCAGTCGGAGAAGGACAAACATTATATGTTCTCATTCATTTGGGGAATATAAATAATAGTGAAAGGGAATATAAGGGAAGGGAGAAGAAATGTGTGGGAAATATCAGAAAGGGAGACAGAACGTAAAGACTGCTAACTCTGGGAAACGAACTAGGGGTGGTAGAAGGGGAGGAGGCCGGGGGTCGGAGTGAATGGGTGACGGGCACTGGGTGTTATTCTGTATGTTAGTAAATTGAACACCAATAAAAATAAATAAAAAAAAAAAAGAAGGATTAAAGGAAACTGGAACCCAGTGGCTTGGTAGTTTAGGAAGAACACTTGGTGATGGTGGCTCACTAAACTTGGCTCCAGCGTAGTTCTGATTAGTTTGAGACTTAAAAAGTAAAGTGGGACTTGATAAGCTAGAGTTCCAGTTTTGATTATTTGGAAAATTTTTGTTCTTCCCCCCGTTTTGCATGGCCTGCGGTGCAGCTGCTGAGGAGGTGTAAGTGTGTCCTCTTTCTTTTTTCTTGTGAACAATCTTCATTTGGGAATTCTGATCCTTGGTCTTCTGTCTGTTAAGCTGTTGCTGGTTCTTACTAACGTTTCTCGACTGAGGGGCTGGAATGTTATACCTCTCTCCACCACCCATCTTCAGCTTCTTTGTCACCTTTCGGTCCGCTTTTCGGATCGCAGGATTTCCACCACCTGTCCCCTTCCTTGCTGCCAAGCCCAGGATAAGAGATGTTGCTTTCTGCTGGATCCTTTCCTTTGTCTCAATACAGAAGTTTTCATGGGCCGATCCGCCGAGTTCAGCCTAGGAGCTGAGGACAACATCGGAGTCTCCTCAGCACACAAGCTTGAGAGAAGTCGGGCACCGAGAGCTAGCTGCTGACCACCTCGGCGTCCCGACTCGACCTCCTCCTTCCGCCTCTACCAACCCCAAAAATGTATATATTAATATTTATTTACATATTTACAAGTTTACATCTCTATGATATAAAATTTCTTTTAAAAATTGAGAGCCAATAGTCATATACAATATCCAGTCTTTACAGTAGCAATGGTAGAACAGATACTAACGCTGGTTGTTAGTTGATATTTCTTCCAAAAATAATAGCTTCTGATGAAGGACTACTTCATGTTAGAATTCCAGAATTTCCTCAAAGATGATGTAATGCTTGAATTGTAAATTAGATGGCATTCATTTCATTATTTAAATTACTTAGTTACTATACATTTGATTTCATCTTGTAGTACCAGTCAGGTGGAGTTGGTTCTGTCTGTTTCTGTGTCACATGTCAGAGAACCTTTTATAAGCAGCAAAAAGACATATACTATTCCTACTAGTACTATGCCTGATGTAATCTTAAAACTGTGCCCTGAATTACCATTTGGGACACAGGTTGGTAAAACAAGCAATGACGTCTATTTGGATAATGGATTGCTAATGATACGTTATATTTCCTGTAAGATCACTTTCCTTCTTAATATACACTTCAGATGAATCAGAGCTATTTTACACAGTGCTGAAGAACAATTCCATGAGTACTTAATAAGGTCTATATGGCTGTTGTAAGATTCCAGGATCCTGCAATGGACTGTAAGGTCTTCCAACAGTCAATGTGCAATTTAGTGTTGGATATGGAAGAGACTCAATCATATACAGAATGAACTTGATGTTATCTTTAATGCTTGGAGATTCAATTTCATACTCATCTTCATCTGATGATGTTAGGTTGAAGGTTACATGATGTGATGTCTAACTGAATTACCAAAGGTGGGAGAGCTTTGGCCTTAGAATTTTCTTCCCATTCTATGAGTGTATCCCTTTTTTTCCCCCACATGATCTCTATAAAGGGTACCTGGAAGTCAAGTTTTGAAGGCAAAAGACAAATCATTATGCTGGATAAAAAAATGTTTTACAATCATTCAACAATTCCCTATCTTGGGCTCTGAACATGTGTAGTTTTGTAGGTATTTACTCCTATACTTAAGATAGTTATATTACACAGATTCAAATATGAACCACAATACCAAAGTTGTTCTAACAAATACACATGTACCCACAATAAATATAGACACACTTGTATTATTATTTTTCACATGTACTTCCACTAATTTTTATAAGCCAGTTTCTTCATTTAACATCATCTCTATTACTTCTATTAGCTCTCCCATGATGTCATCTCTATATTTCAGAAATGCTTCAAGAAAAGATTTCCTACATGCTGGTGGACTTAGTACTTGCTTTTTATCAATGATCCTAAAGACTTGACCTAGTCTTTACAATAACAACAATAAATTTTAAACGCCTGCAATCAAGTAGAGTCTTCAGAGAGTCTAGAACAACTTTATTTAAAAACTTAGTGAAAATTTAAGAGGCATAAATGTTTGCTTTAAACAAAGAAATTTATACTAAAATATAAATTCTCCAAAACTGGGCTGCTGTGTTTTATGAAATTTTAATTTCCTAGATTAAATACCCATAATATTAAGTGAAACGGCATAAGAAAGATGCCTTTTGTTCATTGAAGGCAGAGTATAGGGCCTGTAAATTTGTGGTCCCTTAAACCAAACTGTCCCCACTACTGACTGCCACATAACAGAAAAATCTAAAGTCACATAGGAGGAGTGATTGCAGGGTAGAGAAAATCAATTTCCACTTTTCATGTGCAATGATCTGTTGATCACTTCTGACAAGAGTTTATTTGTTTTTTCTATCTCTCATCTGAATTACGAGCCTCTTTACTGGATTTTAGAAAATGTCTGCGCCAGAGATCCCTCAGTGCAATTGTTCACATCATTCATCTCCTACTTTATTTCAAAGAGGCCTCTGCTCTTCTACACTAATCCCAGACTTTAAATAACTTGTCTTTCTCTCAAAATAACCAGCTCGTTCGGGGAATTAATTGCCCCATCCAAGGTGATGGATATCTCTCATTATTGCATTTGTGTAGAAGCTAGGCATTAACTTTCTTCTCACCCCAAAACACCCTGATTTGCACCTAAAAGTACTCATAAGATGATTTCAAATATTTAAGGAAACTCTGCTTTGGTCCTAGAAGGTATCCATATTAACCTTGTTATGGATGATAGAATTCTCATTGACTTCCTACTTGTGGAGCAAGTTGGAGCCTGTGCAATTGCTAGTACATCCTGCTATACCTGCATTAATGCCTCCAGCAAAGCAGAAAGATCAATACAGAAACTTAACTTATTGTCCCTTACTTAGGTAAACCATGATAGTTGATGGGATTTGCTCAGCCAGGACCCTGTAGTGTTGTGCATGACTGAAGTTCACACTGCAGATCAATTCCACTTTGCTGCTTAAGGTCCTGTTAATATGGCTAACTTTATACATTTGACAGTCTAAATTTATACATCTGACTATCAGATTAATCAAAGTATCTAACTAAGGGACATATTGGTATTTAAGTGAATTAAAGATGGCCTGTGTATATTGGTCCCTATATTGTTTACTTCTTCACAGCAGGACCATTAACTAAAAGCCCACCAGTACCAAATTCAAAATTTACACATGTAATAGTTTTCAGTAGATCTGAAATAAGCATATATTTAGTCATTTAGTGCTTGCCTACTTTGCATACCCTACAGAACTACATCCAATATATGTTATCCATAATTAAGACAAATCCTGTGGCTATGAAACACCAGTGCCTGCCTTCAGACCTCTCTGACCCAGAGACTCCAACTCTAGCTGCTGAGTCATTTGACCGAAATATTTAAACTCCTCTGTTATTTCCCTCTCCCAAGAATCGCCTTTCCTTCTTCCCCTTCTGAGTAGTAGTTGAAAGATTCGGAAATTTGTGTGAAAGACATCTTCATACCAACAAGACCATTGTACTCTAAGTAGGATAAACTCTATGATACGTCATAATAAAAATGTTGAAAGTCAAAGGCACAGATGCCCATAATGGTTATACACAAGCAATTCATCACATACAAGATATTTTTAATTTAAAAAGTCAGTGTCTTTTTTAAAGATTTATTTATTTATTTATTTATGACAGAGAAAATGCATGGGGGGAGGGGCAGAGGGAGAGAGCAGACTCTAGGCTGAGCATGAAGCCTGATCCAAGGCTCCATCTTACCACCCTTAGATCATAACCTGAACCAAAATCAAGAGTCAGATGCCTAACTGACTGAGCCATTCAGGATCCCCCAAAGATGTCAGTTTCTTTTCAGCATAAAACTTGGTGGCCAAAACTGTGAAAGGAGCCTCAGTGTCCATCGAAAGATGAACGGATAAAGAAGATGTGGTTTATGTATACAATGGAATATTACTCAGCCATTAGAAACAACAAATACCCACCATTTGCTTCGACGTGGATGGAACTGGAGGGTATGATGCTGAGTGAAATAAGTCAATCGGAGAAGGACAAACATTATATGGTCTCATTCATTTGGGGAATATAAAAAATATTCAGAAAGGGAGACAGAACATGAAAGACTCCTAACTCTGGGAAACGAACTAGGGGTGGTGGAAGGGGAGGTGGGGGGGTGGGGGTGACTGGGTGACGGGCACTGAGGTGGGCACTTGACGGGATGAGCACTGGGTGTTATTCTATATGTTGACAAATTGAACGCCAATAAAAAATTTATAATAATAATAACAACAACAACAACAACAAAAAACTTGGCGGCCAGTGGAATGATGTATTCAAGGTACTTTAGTACCAAAACCAAAACCAAAAACAACCCCCAAAAAACTTTCAACTGTATTCAGTAAAACTGTCCTTCAAAAGTGTGGGAGAGGGGTGCCTGGGTAGGTTGGTTGGTTGAGCATCCAAGTCTTGGGTTTCGTTGGGGTTGTGATCTTGAGGTCATATGATCAAGCTCTAAATTCAGCTCCATGCTTGGTGCAGAGTCTGCTTGAGATTCTCTCTTCCTCCCTCTGCCCCTCCCCATGCTCTCTCTGTCTCTCTACAATTAATAAATAAATAAAAACTTTAAGTGTGTGATAAATAGATACTCCCAAATAACCAAATGTCAAGGGACTTCACTACCACTACAACTGCTCTGTAAGAAATGCTAAAAGGAGACCTTCAGATTGAAATCAAAGGATTCTAGGTAATAATTTATGGACATATGAAGACAAAAAGATCTCTGGTAGAGGTTGAAAAAATACCAGTAATCTGTAGTTTTGATTTATATCTCCAACTTATATAATCTACAAGATATAAAGACAAATACATAAAAATAAGCATAAATCTATGTTAATGTAATTTGTAATATTAATTACATAGGTGAGGGAGGATTGAGCTATAAAGTAGTAGAGATTTTGTTTGCAACCGAAGTTAACTTTGGCTTAATTAAAAGTAGATCATCATAACTTCAGGTTGTTATATAATCTGTCTGGTAACCATAAAATATAAGGCATATATATTATATATATATATATATACACACACACACACACACACACACACACAAAAGGATCAAAATACATCAAAAGGCAATTAAACACAAACACAGGCAGCAATGGTGACATCAACATACCAAAAAGTCACAAGACATACAGAAAACAAATGACAAAATGGCAAAAGTAAGTCATCTATCAGTAAAGACTTTAAATATAAATGGATTAAATTTTTTTAAATTTATTTTTTATTGGTGTTCAATTTGCTAACATACAGAATAACCCCCAGTGCCCGTCACCCATTCACTCCGACCCCCCGCCCTTCTCCCCTTCCACCACCCCTAGTTCGTTTCCCAGAGTTAGCAGTCTTTACGTTCTGTCTCCCTTTCTGATATTTCCCACATATTTCTTCTCCCTTCCCTTATATTCCCTTTCACTATTATTTATATTCCCCAAATGAATGAGAACATATAATGTTTGTCCTTCACCGACTGACTTACTTCACTCAGCATAATACCCTCCAGTTCCATCCACGTTCCCCAATCAAATGCCAAATATGGTTGGAATGGATTTTTAAAAGACACACACAGCATGCTTCTACAGTATCCTTTCTATAAGACAAACAGTTTAGACCTAAGGATGCACATAGGTTGAAATTGAAAAGATGGAAAAATATTTTATTTGAAAGAGAGAGAGAGAGAGAGAGCAAGCTGGGGGCGGGTGGAAAAGGAGACAGAAAGAGTCTTCAGCAGGGTTCACACCCAGCATGGGGCCTGACATGAGGCTCAATCTCATGCCCTTGAGATCATGACCTCAGGTGAAATCAGAAGTCATACCCTTAATGGACTGAGTCACCAGGCACCCCTGGAAAAATATATTCAAATTGTAATCAAAAGAGAGCTGATATCAGGCAAATCATACATTAATGTAAAACTTGTCATTAAAGAACAAAGGGAAATATATATTGATAAAAGTTTCAAATCACCAAGGAGATATAACAATTATAAATACCAGAACTCCAAAATATACAAACCAAACATTTAAAAACAATAACGGGTAAAATAGGCAGTTCTACAGTAATGGTTGAGAACTTCAAGAGCTAACTTCTCGTAATGGATGGGCCAAACAGGCAAAAATATCAAAAAAGAAATAGAAGTGTTTAACAACACTATAAATCAATGAGACTCAACAGACATATAGAGAACATTCAATAACAGCAAACTACACATTTTTTCCAAGTGAAAATGGCACTTCTCTAGGATAGATCATTTTTGTGTCACAATAAAGGTCTTAATACATTGGAAAAGATTGAAATCATACAAAAATATTTTCCAATCACAAGCAAATGCAAATAGGAATCAATAGCAGGAGGGAAACTGGAATATTCACTGATGTGTGGAAATAAAACACACTATTAAAAAAATGACCAAAGAACAAACCAAAAGGGAATTAAAAAATATGTCTAAATAAGTTATGAAACCACAATTTATCAAAACCTATGGAATGCAGTTAAAGCAGTGTTGTAAGGGATATTTATAGTGAGAAAAGCTTTTAAAAAGAAAAAAAGATTTCAAATCAACAAATTCATCTTACAACTTAAGGAACTAAAATACAAAGAATTAAACTCAAATCTAGTAGAAGGAAGGAAATAATAAAGACTAGGTGAGATATGAATAAAATAGGCTTTCGAGAGTTAAAATGACAGAGGAGGGATCCCTGGGTGACGCAGCGATTTGGCGCCTGCCTTTGGCCCAGGGCGCGAGGAGACCCGGGATCGAATCCCAGGTCGGGCTCCCGGTGCATGGAGCCTGCTTCTCCCTCTGCCTGTGTCTCTGCCTCTCTCTCTCTCTCTGTGTGTGACTATCATAAATAAAAAAAAAAATAAAAAAAAAAATAAAATAAAATAAAATAAAATGACAGAGGATTACGGGGACCCTAAAACATGTCCTGTACCTCAAACACAGCTAGATGATTATCAAATCATTCTGAACACCCAAAAAAAGTCAGTCAGAGGTCTGAGAGAACAAAAACTGTAAGTCCACAAGTAGAAAAACAACCAACTTTTGGAAGATTCTTTTAACACAGAGACTAAAACATAGCCAGGATCTAGGTTTTTTGTGTTTTGTGTTTTTATTTTCCTTTGGTTTTTGTTTGTTTGCTTGCTTGCTTGCTTGCTTGGGTTTTTTCTTTTTTTCCTTTCTGAAAAAAAATGATGAGATGGAGAAATTCATGCCAAAAGAAAGTATGGGAAGTAGTACTGATGGCCAGGGATGTAATCAATACAGCTAGAAGTACAATGTCTGAAATATAATTTAAAACAATGATTATAAGGATACTACTGGGGCCTGAAAAAAGCATAGAAGGAAATGGAGAATCCCTTACTGCAAAGGTAAAAGAACTAAAATCTATCAGGCCCAAATTAAAAAGGCTATAACTGAGATACAATCCTATGTGGATGTATCACAAAAATGAGGATGGAAGAAGCAGAGGAGTGAATCAGTGATATAGAAGATAAAATTGTGGAAAATAATGAAGCCAAAAAGAAGAGTGAAAGAAAGGCAATGGACCATGAAAGAAGACTTGGGGAATATAACAACTCATTTTTTAAAAGATTTATTTATTTAATCATGACACACACACACACACACACACACACAGAGGCAGAGACATAGGTGGAGGGAGAAGCAGGCTCTTCACAGGAGCCTGATGCCGGACTCGATCCTGGATGCTGGAGTCACGACCTGAGCCGAAGGCAGCTGCCCAACCGCTGAGCCACCCAGGCCCAGAATCAGAATAACAACTAATTAGAATAACACTCATATCAGAGGAGGCCCAGAAGATGAAGAGAGAAAAAGAGACAGAAGGTTTATTCAAACAAATTATAGCTGAAAAATTTTCTAATCTGGAGAAGGTCACAGACATCAAAATCCAAGTAGCACAGAGAACTCCCATTAAAATCAACAAAAGCCAAGCATCAACAAGGCATATCATAGTCAAATTCACTAAATATACAGACAAGGAAAGAATCCTGAAATCAGCAATGGCGGCGGGGGGGGGGAGTCCTTAACCTACAAAGGGAAGACTTGTCAGGGTTGCAGCAGATATGTTCACAGAAACTTCACAGGCCAGAAGACAGTGGAATGATATATTCAATGTGCTGAATGGGAAAAAATATGCAGCCATGAATTGTTTACTCAGCAAGGATGCCACTCAGACAAGGCAAGATAGAGTTTTCCAGGCAAACAAAAACTAAAGGAGTTTATGACCATTAAAACAACCTGCAAGAAATTTTAAGGGGACACTATGGGTGGGGAGGAAAAATTAACAAAAGCAACAAACACTAGAAAGGACAGGAGGATGTCGCCAGAAACTCCAATGCTACAGGTAACACCATAGCACTAAATTCATATCTTTGGATAATTGCTCTGTTAATGGACTAAATGATCCAATCAAAATACAATAGGGTATCAGAATGGACCAAAAAAACCCGCGAGATCCATCTATATGTTATCTACAAAAGACTCATTTTAGACCTAAAGACTGAAAGATTGAAAGTGAGGTATGAGAGAACCATTTATTATGATAATGGACCTCAAAAGAAAGCTGGAGTACCAATCCTCCTATCAGACAAATTAGATTTTAAACCAAAGACTGTAATAAGGGAAGAAGATTGACACAATATCATACTTAAATTGTCTTTCCAACAAGAAGATCTAACAATTATAAATATCTATGTTTCTAATTTGGGACCAGCCAATTATATAAACCAATTAGTAACCAAAATAAAAAAAAAACCTCAATGATAATAATATAATAACAGTAGGGGAATTTAACAACCCACTTACAGCAATGTACAGATCATCTAAGCATAAAATCAACAAGGAAACAATAGGTTGAGTGATACATTGAACCAGATGGACTTAACAGATATATTCGGAACATTTCAGCCTAAACAGCAGCATACACATTCTTTTTGAGTGCATATGGAAAATTCCTCAGCATAGATCACATACTGGGTCACTAGTCAGGCCTTAACTGGTACAAAAAGATTGAGATCATACCATGCATATTTGCAGACAACAATCACACGTGGTCATGGTATATTCCCTTTAATATCCCGTTTAATTCCAATTGCTAGTATTTTGATGAGGAATTTTGCAACAATATCCATCAGGGATATTGGTCTATAGTGTGTTTTTTTCCTACTACCTTTGTCTGCGTTTGGTATCAGAGTAATAGGGACATCATAGAATGAGTTAGGAAATATTCTTGCCTCTTCAATATCTTGTGATAATTTGAAAAAGATTCGTGTTCATTCTTTACATGTTTGGATGAAATCACAGTGAAGCCATCTGGTGCTTATTGCTGTCTAAGCTATTGCTTAGAGCTTAATGCTGTCGTTTGGAGATTTTGTATTACGGATTCAATCTACTTACTTCATTCAGACTTCTATATCATAATTCAGTGTTCATGGGTTCTGTACTTCAAATAATTTGTCCATTTCATCTAGGTTATCCAATTTGTTAGCATACCATTTGTTGTTTTATACTAATCTACATTTTTCTATTTATGTAAAACTAGAGTAATGGCCCACTTTAATTTCTGATTTTATTAATTTGAGTCTTCTTTGTGTGTTACAGTAAATCTAATAAAAGTTTGGTCAATTTTGTTATCTTTTCAAAGAAAAAAGTTTTAGTTTCTTTATTGTCTTTTTATTCTCTATTTTATTCATGTATTTTATTTATTTTTGGTTGATTTTTTACATGTTTTACTTAAATTCAATTTGCCAACATATATTATAACCCAGTGCTCATCCCATCAAGTGCCCTCCTATTGCCCATCCCACAGTTACCTCATTCCCCACTCACCTCCCTTCTGCAACCCTTTGTTTCCCAGAGTTAGGAGTATTGATGTATTTTTAAAAATTATTTATTCATAAGACACACAGAGAGAGAGAGAGAGAGAGAGAGAGAGAGAAAGACAGAGAGAGAGAGGGGCAGAGACACAGTCAGAGGGAGAAGCAGGTTCCATGCAGGGAGCCTGATGTGGGACTGGATCCCGGGTCTCCGGGATCACACCCTGGGCTGAAGATGGCGCTAAACCGCTGAGCCCCCAGGCTGCCAGTATCATGTTTTTTAAAGAAAGCATTTTTCTTTTCTTTTCTCTTTTCTTTCTTTTCTTTCTTTTCTTCTTTTCTTTCCTTTCTTTTCTTTTCTTTTCTTTTTCTTTCTTTTCTTTCCTTTTCTTTTTCTTTTCTTTTCCTTTCTTTTCTTCTTTTTTCTTTTCATTTTACCTAGCTAACATACTGTGTGCAAAATTGGTTTCTGAAGGAGTAGAGTTCAGTGATTCATCACTTATACACAACAGCCAGTGGCTCATCATAACAAGTGCCCGCTTTAATACCCATCACCCATCTAGCCACCAGTCACCTCCCTCATCAACCCTCAGTTTGCTCTCTATCCTTAAAAGTCTCTTATGGCTTTTTTCTCCCTTTTTTTTTAAAAAAAAAATTATTTATTTATTTATTTATGAGAGACAGAGAGAGAGAGAGAGAGAGAGACGAGACAGAGAGACAGAGAGACAGAGATAAGGCAGAGTGAGAAGCAGGCTCCATGCAGGAGAGCCATGTAGGACTCAATCCCATGACCCAGGATCATGCCCTGAGTCAAAGGCTCATCACTGAGCCACCCAGGCGACCCTCTTATGGCTTTTTTCCAACTCCATTTTCCTTTCCCCTTCCCATATGTTCACCTGTTGTCTTTCTTAAATTCCACATGAGTTAGATCATGGCATGTTCTTCTGACTGAGTTACTTCACTTAGCATAATACACTCTAGCTCCATCCACATCATTGCCAATGACAACAAGATTTTTTGATATAATGTATATATATCTCCCACCTCTTCTTTATCCATTCATCAGTGATGGACATTTGGGCTCCTCCATAGTCTGGCTATTGTTGATAGCTGCTATTGTTGCTATTGCTGCTATAAACATCAGGGTGCATGTACTCCTTCAAATCTATATATTTTTATCCTTTGGATAAATACCTAGTAGTGCAATTGCTGGATCATAGGGTGGTAGTTGTTTTAACTGTTTTTTTTTCTATTTTTAACTTTTTGAGGAACCTCCAAACTGTTCTTCAGAGGGGCTGCACAACTTGCATTCCCACTAACAGTGCAAAAGTATTCCCATTTCTCTGCATCCCTCCTCCACACCTGTTATTTCTTGTGTGGTTAATTTTAGCCATTATGACATGTGTGAAGTGCTTTCCAACCTGGTTTGTTTTTGTTTTTGTTTTTTATTGGTGTTCAATTTACTAACATACAGAATAACCCCCAGTGCCCGTCACCCATTCACTCCCACCCCCCGCCCACCTCCCCTTCCAACACCCCTAGTTCGTTTTGATTGTATTGTCTAATGATAAGTGATGTTGAGCATCTTTTCACTATGAACCACATTTTAAGACACATCTTTGTAAGCCATATGGAAGTCTTCTTTGGAAAAGTGTCTGTCTATTCATGTCTTCTGCCCATTTCTTAACTGCATTACTTGTTTTTGGGAGGGGGGGTTGAGTTTGATAAGTTCAGATATGTCTAAGTTCAGATATGACATTTGCAAATATCTTCTCCCACTCAGAATGTAGTCTTTTAGGTTTATTCATTGTTTCCTTCAGTGTGCAGAAGTTTTGTTTCGTTTTCTGTTTTTTTTTACCTTGATGAAGTCCCAATAGTTCATTTTTTATTTTTTTCCCTTGCCTCCAGTGACATGTCTAGTA
The DNA here is from genome assembly GCF_011100685.1 of Canis lupus familiaris. NCBI lineage: Eukaryota > Metazoa > Chordata > Mammalia > Carnivora > Canidae > Canis > Canis lupus. Next base: position 35,809 of record NW_023330821.1, on the reverse strand, counting down.
AATGTTGCTATGGCTGAGGTCAAAGAAGTTACAGCCTGTGGTCTCCTCCAGGATTTTGATGGCTTCCTGTCTCTCATTGGGTTTCATCCATTTTGAATTTATTTTTGAGTGTGATGTATGAAAGTGGTCCAGTTTCATTCTTCCGCATGTTTCCATTTTCCCAACACCATTGTTGAAGAGGCTGTCTTTGTCCTATAGATATTCTTTCTTCTTTCTTTTTCTTTCTTCTTCTTTCTTTCTTTCTTTTCTTTTTTTCCTTCCTTCCTCCTTCTTTTCTTTCTTTCTTTCTTTTTCTTTCTTCCTTTCTTCTTTTTTTTTTTTTTTTCTTTTTAATTTCTTCTTCTTCTTTCCTTTCTTTTCATTCCCATTTTATTTTATTTTATATATTTTTTTGGAGTTCGATTTGCCAACATATAGTATAACATCTAGTGCTCATCCTGTCAAGTGCCCCCCTCAGTACCCATCACCCAGTCACCCCATCCCCCCGCCCACCTTCCCTTCCACTACCCCTTGTTTGTTTCCCAGAGTTAGGAGTCTCTCATGTTGTTCAACGTTAGTTGACCATATAGTTATGCATCCATTTCTGGGTTTTCTATCCTGTTCCATTGATCTACGTGACTGTTTTTGTGCCAGCAGCATATTGTCTTGACCACTATAGTTTGTAATATGACTTGAAGTCAGGAATTGTGTTGCGTCCAGTTTTCCTTTTCATTTTGAGATTGCTTTGGCTATTCAGAGTCTTTTATGGTTTCATACAAATTTTAGGATTGTTTGTTCTACTACCATGACACATGCTATGTTGGTGGTATTTTGATACATAAGCATTAAATGTGTAGTTGCTTGGGGTCATTTTAACAATATTTATTCTTCCAATCCATGAGCATGGAGTGTGTTTTTCCAATTCTTTGTGTCATCTTCAATTGTTTAAGTCAGTGTTTTATAGTTTAGAGTGGGCAGATCTCTTACCTCTTTGGTTAAGTTTATTCCCAGGTATCTTGCGGTTTCTGGTGCAATTGTAAATTGAATCAATTCCTTGATTTCTCTTTCTGCTACTTCATTATTGGTGTATAGAAATGTAACTGATTTCTGTATGTTGCTTTAGTATCCTGTGACTTTATTGACTTTGTGTATCAGTTCTAGCAATATTTTGGTGGAGTCTTTCAGATTTTCTACATAGAGTATCATGTCATCTGCAAATAGTGAAAGTTTTACCTCTTCCTTGCCAATTTCCATCCTTTTATTTCTTTTCTCTTGTGATTGCTGATGCTAAGACTTCCAGTACTATGTGAAATAACAGTAGTGAGAGTGGACATCCTTCTCTTGTTCCTGACCACAGAGGAAAAGCTCTCGGTATTCCCCCATTGAGGGTGATATTAGCTATGGGTCCTTCATATATGGCCTTTATGATGTTGAGGTATCTTCCCTCTAGCTCTACTTTCTTGAGAGGTTTTATAAAGAATATATTCTATAGATTGTCAAATGCTTTTCCTCTATCTATTGAAAGAATCATACAGTTGTTATCCTGTTTTTCACTTACACTTGTGTATCATGTTGATTGATTTGTGAATATTGAACCACCTTGAAACACAGAAATAAATCCTGCTTAATTCTGGTGAATGATTTTTAATGTAATGTTGGATACAATTTGCTGGTATTTGGCAATAATTTCGGCATCCATGCTTATCACAAATATTGGGCTGTTGCTGTCTCTTTCTCTTTCTCCCTCTCTCTCTCTTTCTCTTTTCTCTCTCTCTCTCTCTCTCTCTCTCTTCTCTCTTCTTTCTTTCTTTTTTCTTCTTTCTTTCTTTCTTTCTTTCTTTTTCTTCTTCTTTCTTCCTGGAGTCTTGGTTTTGGAATCAAGGCCATTTTGGCCTCATAGAAAGAATCTAGAAGGTTTCTTTCTGCTTCTATTGTTTGAAACAGTTTCAGAAGAAAAAGTTTTAACTCTTCTTTAAATGTCTGGTAGAATTCCCTGGGAAACCATCTGGCTCTGGACTTTTTTTTTTTGGGGGGGGGGGGTGGATTTTTGATTGCTGATTCAATTCCTTTGCTTGTCATCAATGTGCAAACATTCTCTTTCTTCCTGTTTCAGTTTTGGTAGTTTATGTGTTTCTAGGAATTTATCGATTTCTTCCAGATTGTCAAATTTATTGACATGTAATTTTTCATAATATTCTCTGTGATGTTGGTTTGGATCTCTCCTCTTTCATTTGTGATATTATTTATTTGTGCCCATCCTGGTTTCATTTTGATAAGTCTGGCAAGCAGTTTGTCAATTTTATTAATTTTTTAAAAGAATAAGCTCCTAGTTTCATTGATCTATTGTGTTTTTTAGTGTCTATATCATTTATTTCTGATCGAATGTTTATTATTTCACTTCTTGTACTGGCTATAGACTTTTTTTTTAGTAAATTAAATTTTTATTGGTGTTAGATTTACCAACACACTGAATAACACCCAGTGCTCATCCCGTCAAGTGTCCCCTTCAGTGCCCGTCACCCACTCACCCCACTGCCCGCCCTCCTCCCCTTCCACCACCCTAGTTCGTTTCCCGGAGTTAGGAGTCTTGATGTTCTGTCTCCCTTCCTGATATTTCCCACACATTACTTCTCCCTTCCCTTATATTCCCTTTCACTGTTATTCATATTCCCCAAATGAATGAGAACATACACTGCTTGTCCTTCTCCGATTGACTTCACTCAGCATAATACCCTCCAGTTCCATCCACGTTGAAGCAAATGGTGGGTATTTGTCGTTTCTAATGGCTGAGGAATATTCCATTGTATACATAAACCACATCTTCTTTATCCATTCATCTTTCGATGGACATCGAGGCTCCTTCCACAGTTTGGCTATTGTGGACATTCCTGCTATAAACATCGGGGAGCAGGTGTGTCCCGGCGTTTCATTGAATCTGAATCTTTGGGGTAAATCCCCAGCAGGGCAATTGCTGGGTCATAGGGCAGGTCTATTTTTAACTCTTTGAGGAACCTCCACACAGTTTTCCAGAGTGGCTGCACCAGTTCACATTCCCACCAACAGTGTAAGAGGGTTCCCTTTTCTCCGCATCCACTCCAACATTTGTTGTTTCCTGCCTTGTTAATGTTCCACATTCTCACGGGTGTGAGGTGGTATCTCATTGTGGTTTTGATTTGTATTTCCCTGAGGGCAAGTAGTGCAGAGCATTTTCTTCCTGTGCATGTTGGCCTAGACTATTTCTTCCTCTGTGAGATTTCTCTTCATGTCTTTTGCCCATTTCATGATTGGATTGTTTGTTTTTCTTTTTGCTGTTGAGTTTAAGGAAGTGTCTTTATAGATCTTAGGAAACTAGCCCTTTATGTGATACGTCATTTGCAAATATCCTTCTCCCATTCTCGTAGGTTGTCTTTTAGTTTTGTTGACTGTATCCTTTTGCTGTGCCAAAAGCCTTCTTATCTTGATGAAGTCCCAATAGTTCATTTTTGCTTTTTGTTTCTCTTGCCTTGTGGATGTATGTTGCAAGAAGTTACTGTGGCTGAAGTTCAAAAAGGGTGTTTGCCTGTGTTCTCCTCTAGGATTTTGATGGAATCTTGTCCTCACATTTAGATCTTTCATCCATTTTGAGTTTATCTTTGTGTATGGTGCAAGAGAGTGGTCTAGTTTCATTCTTCTGCATGGGGATGTCCAATTTTCCCCAGCACCATTATTGAAGAGACTGTCTTTCTTCCAATGGATAGCTTCCTCCTTTATCGAATATTAGTTGACCATAAGTTCAGGTCCACTTTCTGGGTTCTCTATTCTGTTCCTTTGAATCTATGTGTCTGTTTTGTGCCAGTACCAACACTGTCTTGATGACCACAGCTTGTAGTACAACCTGAAATCTGGCATTGTGATGCGCCCCCAGATATGGTTTTCTTTTTAAAATTCCCCTGGCTATTCGGGGTCTTCTTCTGATTCCACACCAAATCTTAAATAATTTGTTCTAACTTCTCTGAAGAAAAGTCCATGGTATTTTGATAGGGATTGCATTAAACGTGTTAAATTGCCCTGGTAGGGAACATTGACATTTTCACAATATTAATTCTGCCAATCCATGAGCATGGAATATTTTTCCATCTCTTGTGTCTTCCTCAATTTCTTTCAGAAGTGTTCTATAGTTTTTAGGGTATAGATCCTTTACCACTTTGTGAGGTTTATTCTAGGTATCTTATGCTTTTGGGTGCAATTGTAAAATGGGATTGACTCCTTAATTTCTCTTTCTTCAGTCTCATTGTTAGTGTATAGAAAATGCCATTGATTTCTGGGCATGATTTTGTATCCTGCACCGCTACCGAATTGCTGTATGAGTTCTAGCAATCTTGGGGTGGAGGACTTTTGGGTTTCTATGTAGAGTATCATGTCATCGGCGAAGAGGGAGAGTTTGACTTCTTCTTTGCCAATTTGAATGCCTTTAATGTCTTTTTGTTGTCTGATTGCTGAGGCTAGGACTTCCAAGTACTATGTTGAATAGCAGTGGTGAGATGGACATCCTGTCTTGTTCCTGATCTTAGGGGAAAAGGCTTCCCAGTGCTCCCCATTGAGAATGATATTTGCTGTGGGCTTTTCGTAGATGGCTTTTAAGATGTTCGCGGGAATAGTTCCCTCTATCCCTACCCTCTGAAGAGTTTTGATCAGGAATGGATGCTGTATTTTGTCAAATGCTTTCTCTGCATCTAATGAGAGGATCACATTGGTTCTTGGTTTTTCCTCTTGCTGATATGATGGAATCACATGGATTGTTTTACTGAGTGTTGAACCAGCCTTGTGTCCCAGGGATAAATCCTACTTGGTCATGGTGAATAATTTTCTTAATGGATTGTTGGATCCTATTGGCCTAGTATCTTGTTGAGAATTTTGCATCCATGGTTCATCAGGGATATTGGTCTGTAATTCTCCTTTTTGGTGGGGTCTTTGTCTGGTTTTGGAATTAAGGGTTGATGCTGGCCTCATAGAACGAATTTGGAAGTACTCCATCTCTTTCTATTCTGTTTCCAAACAGCTTTAGTAGAATAGGTATGATTTCTTCTTTAAACGTTTCATAGAATTCCCCTGGGAAGCCATCTGGCCCTGGACTCTTGTGTCTCGGGAGGTTTTTGATGACTGCTTCAATTTCCTCCCTGGTTATTGGCCTGTTCAGGTTTTCTATTTCTTCCTGTTCCAGTTTTGGTAGTTTGTGGCTTTCCAGGAATGCGTCCATTTCTTCTAGATTGCCTAATTTATTGGCGTATAGCTGTTCATAATATGTTTTTAAAATCGTTTGTATTTCCTTGGTGTTGGTAGTGATCTCTCTCATTCATGATTTTATTAATTTGAGTCTTCTCTCTTTCTTTTTAATAAGGCTGGCTAATGGTTTATCTATCTTAATTCTTTCAAAGAACCAACTCCTGGTTCTGTTGATCTGTTCCACAGTTCTTCTGGTCTCGATTTCGTTGAGTTCTGCTCGAATCTTTATTAACTCCCTTTCTTCTGCTGGGTGTAGGTCTATTGCTGTTTTTTCTCTAGCTCCTTTATGTGTAAGGTTAGCTTTTGTATTTGAGTTCTTTCCAGTTTTTGAATGGATGCTTGTATTGCGATGTATTTCCCCCTTAGGACTGCTTTTGCTGCATCCCAAAGATTTTGAACGGTTGTATCTTCATTCTCATTAGTTTCCATGAATCTTTTTAATTCTTCCTTAATTTCCTGGTTGACCCTTTCATCTTTTAGCAGGATGGTCCTTAACCTCCACGTGTTTGAGGTCCTTCCAAACTTCTTGTTGTGATTTAGTTCTAATTTCAAGGCATTATGGTCTGAGAATATGCAGGGGACGATCCCAATCTTTTGGTATCGGTTCAGACCCGATTTGTGACCCAGTATGTGGTCTATTCTGGAGAAAGTTCCATGTGCACTTGAGAAGAATGTGTATTCAGTTGAGTTTGGATGTAAAGTTCTGTAGATATCTGTGAAATCCATCTGGTCCAGTGTATCATTTAAAGCTCTCGTTTCTTTGGAGATGTTGTGCTTAGAAGACCTATCGAGTAGAAAGAGCTAGATTGAAGTCACCAAGTATAAGTGTATTATTATCTAAGTATTTCTTCACTTTGGTTATTAATTGTTTAATATTTGGCAGCTCCCACATTCGGGGCATATATATTGAGGATTGTTAAGTCCTCTTGTTGGATAGATCCTTTAAGTATGAGATAGTGTCCCTCTTCATCTCTCACTACAGTCTTCGGGGTAAATTTTAGTTTATCTGATAAGGATGGCTACCCTGCTTTCTTTTGAGGACCATTGAATGGTAAATGGTTCTCCAACCTTTTATTTTCAGGCTGTAGGTGTCCTTCTGTCTAAAATGAGTCTCTTGTAGACAGCAAATAGATGGGTCCTGCTTTTTTATCCAGTCTGAAACCCTGCGCCTTTTGATGGGGTCATTAAGCCCGTTCACGTTCAGAGTTACTATTGAAGATATGAGTTTAGTGTCATCATGATATCTATTCAGTCCTTGTTTTTGTGGATTGTTCCACTGAACTTCTTCTTAAAGGGGAATTTTAAGAGTCCCCCTTAAAATTTCTTGCAGAGCTGGTTTGGAGGTCACATATTCTTTCAGTTGCTGCCTGTCTTGGAAGCTCTTTATCTCTCCTTCCATTTTGAATGAGAGCCTTGCTGGATAAAGTATTCTTGGTTGCATGTTCTTCTCATTTAGGACCCTGAATATATCCTGCCAGCCCTTTCTGGCCTGCCAGGTCTCTGTGGAGAGGTCTGCTGTTACCCTAATACTCCTCCCCATAAAAGTCAGGGATTTCTTGTCTCTTGCTGCTTTAAGGATCTTCTTTATCTTTGGAATTTGCAAGCTTCACTATTAAATGTCGAGGTGTTGAACGGTTTTTATTGATTTTAGGGGGGATCTCTCTATTTCCTGGATCTGAATGCCTGTTTCCCTTCCCAGATTAGGAAAGTTTTCAGCTAGATTTGTTCAAATACATATTCTGGCCCTCTGTCCCTTTCGGGCCCTCGGGAACCCCAATTAAACGTAGGTTTTTCTTCCTCAGGCTGTCGTTTATTTCCCTTAATCTTCATGGTCTTTTAATTGTTGTCTTTTTTTCCTCAGTTTCCCTCTTTGCCATCAACTTGTCTTCTATGTCACTCACTCGTTCTTCCACCTCGTTAACCCTCGTCGTTAGGACTTCTAGTTTGGATTGCATCTCATTCAATTGATTTTTAATTTCTGCCTGATTGGATCTAAATTCTGCAGTCATGAAGTCTCTTGAGTCCTTTATGCTTTTTTCTAGAGCCACCAGTAGCTGTATAATAGTGCTTCTGAATTGGCTTTCTGACATTGAATTGTAATCCAGATTTTGTAACTCTGTGGGAGAGAGGACTGTTTCTGATTCTTTCTTTTGAGGTGAGGTTTTCCTTCTAGTCATTTTGCTCAGTGCAGAGTGGCCAAAACAAGTTGTATTGGGAAAAGGAGAAAAAGAAAAGAGAGAGAGAGAAGGAAAGAAAAGAGAGAAGAAAAAAGAAAAAAGAGAAAAGAAAAAAGAAAAAAAGAAAAGAAGAGAAAGAAAAAGAAAAGAAAAAAAAGAAAGGAAAAAAAGGGTGGGGGAAGCAAATCAGAAACAAAAAAAAAAAAAACACGGGGGAGTATCTTCTGATTCTATGTTTTAAGTCCCTTGACTTCCCCTGGAACTTGTCCGTCTAGCTGGTCTTCTGGGGGAGGGGCCTGTTGTGCTGATTTTCAGGTGTTAGCACTTGGGGGAGCTGCTCTGCCCCTGCCTGGTGCAGGGCTCAGTGGGGGTTGTTTACCCCGTGAGGCCCCAGGAGGAAAACCCAGTGGCGGCGCAGCTCTGGAAACCTGGATTCAGCCCCCCCCCCCGGTAACTACGGACTCTCCGGGGCGGGGCCGCTGATCTGCTCAGCTGGGGCAGGAGCGTCCTTGCTGTCCTGGGCCCTCCCGGCCTCTGCCTGTCCCGGGGGAGGCCGGATCCTGGGCTGTGTCCCGGCGCCCTGTGCTCCGGCCTGTGCTGTTGGATTCACGCTCCGGCCACCAGCCTCCGCAGAGCCGCTGCCCGAGCCCCCCGAGCTGCCCTGACCGCGCAGCCCTCCGCGGAGCTGCTGCCCGAGCCCCCGAGCTGCTCCGGGTCCGCGTGCGCGCTGCAGCCCTTAGGGAGCTCGGCGCACTCCCCGGGCGCAGTCCTCTGTTAGTGTCCCAGGGAGCCGAGGGCAACCCCGCCCTCCTGGGTCCTGCTCTAACCCCTGCGAGCCTTTCCGCCCGGAAGGTTGGTGCAGCTCCTGTCTCCCGGGGGGCTCTCCTGTCCTGGGGACACTCGCCCCAGCCTCAGCCCGGCTCCTCGTGGGGCCCCTCCCCCTTGGATGCCTTTTGTTTATTTCTTTTTCCCGTCTTCCTACCTTGATAGAAGCACGAACTCTTCTCACTGTAGCGTTTCAGCTGTTCTCTCTTTAAATCTCAGGCCGAATTCGTAGATTTTCAGAATGATTTGAAGGTTATCTAGGTAATTTGGTGGGGACAGGTCATTTGGGGACCCTACTCTTCTGCCATCTTCTGGCTTTAGACTTTATTTGCTGTTCTTTCTCTAGCTCCTGTATGTGTGAGGCTATGTCCTGATGAGATTTTTCATCCTTCTTGAGGTAGGCCTGTATTGCTATACAATTCCTTCTTATGACTTCTTTTGCTACATCTCAGAAGTTTTCGACCATCATGTTTTCATTTTCATTTGTTTCCATGTATTTTTAAATTTCCTCTTTAATTTCCTGGTTGCCCCATAATTCTTTAGTACAATGTTCTTTTGCCTCCATGTTACTGTGGTATTTCCTATTTTTTTTCTTGTGGTTGACTTCAAGTTTCATAGCCTTGTGGTCAGGAAATATCTATGGCTTGATCTCAATCTTCTTTTGCTTGTGTAGGACTGATTTGTGACCTCATATGTGATCTATTCTGGAAAATGTCCCATGTACACTTGAAAAGAATGTGTATTTTTCTGCTTTAGGTTGAAATGTTCTGAAATATATCTTAAGTCCATCTGGACCAGTGCGTTATTCAAAACCATTGTTTCCTTGTTGATTTTCTGCTTAGATGATCTGTAAGCAGATGATGTAAGTGGTGGTGTGAAAGACCCCTACTATTATTGTATTGTTATCAATGAGTTTCTTTATCTTTGTTCTTAATTGTTTTATATTTTCAGGTGCTCCCATTTGGGGGACATAAATATTTACAGTTGTTAGATCTACTTGTAGGATAGACTCCTTTAGTGTCCTTCTTCATCTCTTGTTTCAGGCTTGGTTTAAAATCCGTTTCAGGCTTGGTTTGTCTGATATACATTTTGCTACTACTGCCTTTCTTTTGATGTCCATTAGGATGATAAGTGTTTCACGATCCCCTCACTTTCAATCTGCAGTCATCCTTACGTCTATAATGAGTCTCTTGTAAGGCAGCATATCCATGGGTCTTGTTTTGTTGTTATTATTATTATTAGTAGTGTAGTAGTAGTAGTAGTAGTAGTAGTCTGACACGATATGTCTTTGATTTGGGCATTTTGTACATTTATATTCAGAGAAATTATTGATAGATATGAATTTAATACCACTTTATTACTTGTTTCTGGAGATTTTCTCTGTCCTCTCTGGTCTTTTTCAATTTTGGATTTTGCTTTCCACTCAAATCATCCCTTTTAATATTTCTTCTAGGGTTGGTTTGGTGGCCATTAACTCCGTTAGGTTTGTTTGTCTTGGAAAATCCTTATTTCCCCTTTATTCTGAATGATAGACTTTGTGAATAGGTTATTCTTGGCTGCAGATTATTCCTATTCTGCACAATGTATATATCATACCATTTCTCTCTGGCCTGCAATGTTTCTGTGGAGAAATCTGCTGCTAACATTATTGATCCTCCCTGGAAAGTTAGGGACTTCTTTTGTTTTGCTGCCTTTGGGATTTTTTTCTTTATGATTCTATTATATTTGCAAGTTTAATTACAATATGTCTTGGTGTTGGCCTGATATTCTTTTTTGTAAAGATTTTATTTATTTATTCATGAGAGACAGAGAGACAGAGAGAGAGGCAGAGACAAAGGCAGAGGGAGAAGCAGGCTCCATGCCTCCATGCAGGGAGCCCACGTAGGACTCGATCCCGGGTCTCCAGGATCACACCCTGGGCCAAAGGCAGCGCTAAACCACTGAGCCACCTGGGCTGCCCTGGCCTGATATTCTTGATTTTGATGGGAGTGCTCTGTCCCTCCTGGATCTGGATGTCTATTTTCTTCCACAGATTAGAAATGTTTTCAGCTGTGATTTCCTCAAACAAACCTCCAAAGGCATAGAGGATTTAAATAAAAAGCAACATAAAAATAATTCTCTCACATAAGGGAAGATCCATGACATTATCAGTAGATTTCTCCACAGAGATCTTACAGGCCAAAAGAGAATAGAATGATACAATCAAAGTGCTCAGAGAAAGAAACTACTAAACAAGAACCATTTACTCAGCTACCTTGTACTTTAGAAATGAAGAGGAGATAAAGCTTTCCCTAATAAACAAAAGTTCAGGAAAGTCTTCATCATTAAACATGCCTTACATGAAATCATGAAATGCTGAAAGGATTTATCCCAAATGAAACAAAAATACGCTATTAGGTTATGCAAAAATATATGCAAATACATAACATTTTGTAAATGTGAGCATATTCAAATACAGTTATATGGTAATTTGTTAACTACTTGTTCTCTAATATAAATGAAAACTGTCAAAGTGTTAAAACATGGGGTGTAGTTTCAGATGAAAATCATAGTGGGCTTGGAGGATGCTAGGCACACGTTGTCCCAGAAACACAAGTAGATTACTATAAAATAATCTCAAATACCTCAGAAAATTGTCCTGAAGCCTAGAAGAACAAATTCCGCATCTAAAGGAAGAGAAGAGTCCAAAAGAAAGAAAGAGTAGGAGATGTAACTGGCTTTTCTAAGCAGAGAAGTTAGAAACTTAGACAAATGTGAGGACAGAGGAATTTATCTCAAAAGAAAGAACAACATAAGGCCATAGCTGGAGATATAAGCAAAACAGATATATGTAACATACCTGCTGGAGAATCTGAAGCAAAAATCAGGGGGCGGGGCAAGATGGCGGAGGAGAAGGGTCCACAAGTCACCTGTCCCCACCAACTAACTTAGATAACTTTCAAATCATCCTGAAAACCTACAAGTTTGACCTGCAATTTATTTTTTTAAGATTTTATTTATTTGTTCATGAGACACACACACACACAAACTCACAGAGAGAGAGAGAGAGAGAGAGAGAGAGGCAGAGACACAGGCAGAGGGAGAAGCAGGCTCCATGCCTCCATGCAGGGAGCCCACGTAGGACTCGATCCCGGGTCTCCAGGATCACACCCTGGGCTGCAGGCGGCGCTGAACAGCTGAGCCACCCGGGCTGCCCTTGACCTGAGATTTAAAGAGAGAACAGCTGGAACAGCTACAGAGAGGAGTTTGTGCTTCTAGCAAGTACAACTCACTTTTAGCCACTGTGCACTGAGCAAAATGACTAGAAAGAACTCACCACAAAAGAAAGAATGAAAAACAGTACCCTCTGCCACAGAGTTACAGAATTTGGGTTACAATTCGATGTCAGAAAACCAATTCAGAAACACAATTAAAAAGCTTCTGGTGGCTCTGGGAAAAAAGCATAAAGAATTCAAGAGACTTCATGACTGCAGAATTTAGATCGAATCAGGCTGAAATTAAAAATAAATTAAATGAGATGCAATCCAAAATGGAAGTCCTAATGACAAGGGTTAAAGAGGTAGAAGAAAGAGTGAGTGACATAGAAGACAAGTTGATGGCAAGGAAGGAAGCAGAAGAAAAAAGAGAAAAACAATTAAAAGACCATGAGGAAAGGTTAAGGGAAATAAATCACAGACTCAGAAGGAAAAATCTACATTTAATTAGGGTTCCAGAGGGCGCTGAGAGGGACAGAAGACCACAAAGCATATTTGAACAAATCATAGCTGAGAACTTCCCTAACTTGGGAAGGGAAACAGGCATTCAGATTCAGGAGACAGAGAGATCCCCCTAAAATCAAAAAAACCATTGAACACCTCGACATTTAATAGTGAAACTTGCAAATTCCAAAGATAAAGAGAAAATCCTTAAAGCAGCAAGAGACAAGAGATCCCTAACTTATATAGGGAGAACTATTAGATTCACAGCAGACCTCTCCACAGAGACCTGGCAGGCCAGAAAGGGCTGGCAGGATATATTCAGGGTCCTAAATAAGAAGAACGTGCAGCCAAAAATACTTTATCCAGCAAGACTCTCATTCAGAGTAGAAGGAGAGATAAAGAGCTTCCAAGATAGGCAGAAACTGAAAGAATAAGTGACCACCAAACCAGCTCTGCCAGAAATATTAAGGGGGGCTCTGTAAAAGAAAGAGGATGCCCAAGGAAACAATCCATAAAAACAGGGACTGAATAGGTATCATGATGACACTAAATTCATATCTTTCCATAGTAACTCTGAACGTGAATGGGCTTAATGATCCCATCAAAAGGCGCAGGGTTTCAGACTGGATAAAAAAGCAAGACCCATCTATTTTCTGTCTGCAAGAGACTCATTTTAGATGTAAGGACACCTGCAGCCTGACAATGAGAGGGTGGAGAACCATTTACCATTCAAATGGTCCATAAAAAAAGCTGGAGCAGCAATCCTCATATCAGGTGAATTAAAGTATATCCCAAACACTGTAGTAAGAGATGAAGAGGGACACTATATCATACTTAAACGGTCCATCCAACAAGAGGAACTGACAATCATGAATATTTATGCCCGTAATGTGGGAGCTGCCAAGTATATAAATCAGTTAATAACCTAAGTAAAGACATCCTTAGGTAATAATACACTAATACTGGGAGACTTCTACCCGGCACTTCCTGCAAATGACAGATCTTCTAAGCACAACATCTCCAAAAGAAACCACAAGCTTTAAATTATACACTGGACCAGATGGATTTCACAGATATTTACAGAACTTTACATCCAAACGCAACTGAATACACATTCTTCTCAGGTGCACATGGAACTTTCTCCAGAATAGACCACGTACTGGATCACAAGTCAGGTCTTAACAATACCAAAAGTTTGGGGTTGTCCCCTGCATATTTTCAGACCATAGTGCTTTGAAACTAGAACTAAATCACAAGAAGAAATTTGGAAAAAACTCAAACACGTGGATGTTAAGGATCCATCCTTCTAAAAGATGAATGGGTCAACCAGGAAATTAGAGAAGGATTAAAAGATACACGGAAACTAATGAGAATGAAGATACAACCATTCAAAATCTTTGGGATACAGCAAAAGCAGTCCGGAGAGGGAAATACATCGCAATACAAGCATCCCTCAAAAAATTGGAAAAAAAAAACTCGAATACACAAGCTAACCTTGCACCTAAAGGAACTGGAGAAAGAACAGCAAATAAAACCTACACCCACCAGTAGAAGAGAGTTAATAAAGATTCGAGCAGAACTCAATGAATTTAGAGACCAGAAGAACTGTGGAATAGATCAACAAAACCAAGACTTGGTTCCTTGAAAGAATTAATAAGATAGATAAACCATTCGCCAGCCTTATTAAAAAACAAAAGAGAAAAGACTCTAATTAATAAAATCACGAATGAAAAAGAAGGGATCACAACCACTACCAAGGAAATGCAAACGATTTTAAAAACATACTATGAACAGTTATATGCCAATAAATTAGGCAATCTAGAAGAAATGGATGCATTTCTGGAAAACCATAAACTACCAAAACTGGAACAGGAAGTAATAGAAAACCTGAACAGGCCAAATCCAGAAAGGAAATTGAAGCAGTCATCAAAAACCTCCCGAGAAACAAAAGTCCAGGGCCACATGGCTTCCCAGGGGAATTCTATCAAACCTTTAAAGAAGAAACCATACCTATTCTACTAAAGGTGTTCCAAAAGATAGAAAGGGATGAAATACTTCCAAACTCGTCCCATGAGGCCAGCACCACCTTAATTCCAAAACTAGACAAAGACCTCACCAAAAACGAGAATTATAGACCAATCTCCCTGATGAACACCGATGCAAAAATTCCCAACAAGGTACTAGCCAATAGGATCCAACAGTATATTAAGAGATTATTCACCATGACCAAGTGGGATTTATCCCCGGGGTGCAAGGCTGGTTCAACACTCGTAAAGCAATCAATGTGATAGATCATATCAACAAGAGTAAAAACAAGAAGCTTATGATCCTCTCCATAGATGCAGAGAAAGCATTTGACAAAATACAGCATCCATTCCTGATCAAAACTCTTCAGAGTGTAGGGATAGAGGAAACATTCCTCAGCATCTTAAAAGCCATCTACGAAAAGCCCACAGCACATATCATTCTCAATGGGGAAACACTGGGAACCTCTCCCCTAAGATCAGGAAACAGGGAGGGATGTCCACTCTCACCACTGATATTCAACATAGTACTGGAAGTCCTAGCCTCAGCAATCAGGCAACAAAAAAATAAATAAATAAAAGGCATTCAAATTGGCAAAGAAGAATTCAAACTCTCCCTCTTTGCAGGTGACATGATACTCTACATAGAAAACCCGAAAGCCTCCACCCCAAGATTGCTAGAACTCATACAGCAATTCAGCAGTGTATCAGGATACAAAATCAATGCCCAGAAATCAGTGGCATTTCTATACACTCACAATGAGACTGAAGGAAGAGAAATTAAGGAGTCAATCCCATTGACAGTTGCACCGAAAAGTATAAGATACCTAGGAATAAACCTAACCAAAGAGGTTAAGGATCTATACCCTAAAAACTACAGAACACTTCTGAAAGAAATTGAGGAAGATACAAAGAGATGGAATATTATTCAATGCTCATGGACTGGAAGAACCAATATTGTGAAAATGTCAATGTTACCCAGGGCAATTTACACATTTCATGCAATCCCTATCAAAACACCACAGTCTTTCTTCAGTGAGTTGGTTCAAATCATTTTAAGATTTGTGTGAAATCAGAAAAGACCCCGAAGAGCCAGGTGAATATTAAAAAGGAAAACCAGAGCCGGGGGCATCACAATGCCAGATTTCAGGTTGTACTACAAAGCTGTGCTCATCAAGACAGTGTGGTCCTGGCACAAAAACAGACACATAGATCAATGGAACAGAACAGAGAATCCAGAAATGGACCCTCAACTTTATGGCCAACTAATATTTGAGAAAGCAGGAAAAACTATCCATTGGAAAAAACACGGTCTCTCCAATAAATGGTGCTGGGAAAATTGGACAGTCACGTGCAGAAGAAATAAACTAGACCATTCTCTTACACCATACACAAAGAGAAACTCAAAATGGATGGCAGATCTAAATGTGAGACCAGAATCCATCAAAATCCTAGAGGAGAACACATGCAACACCCTTTTTGAACTTGGCCACGGCAACTTCTTGCAAGACACATCCATGAAGGCAAGGGAAACAAAAGCAAAAATGAATTATTGGGACTTCATCAATATAAAAAGCTTCTGCACAGCAAAAGAAGCAGTCAACAAAACTAAAAGACAAACTACAGAATGGGAGAGAATATATTTGCAAATGACATAGCAGATAAAGGGCTAGTATCCAAGATCTATAAAGAACTTATTAAACTCCACAGCAAAGACACAAACAATCCAATCATGAAATGGGCAAAGACATGAAGAGAAATCTCACAGAGGAAGACATAGACCTGGGCAACAAGCACATGAGAAAATGCTCCGCATCCCTTGCCATCAGGGAAATACAAATCAAAACTACAATGAGATACCACCTCACACCAGTGAGAATGGGGAAAATTAACAAGGCAGGAAACCACAAATGTTGGAGAGGATGTGGAGAAAGGGGGAACCTTCCTGCACGGTTGGGGGAACGTGAACTGGTGCAGCCACTCTGGAAAACTGTGTGGAGGTTCCTCAAGGAGTTAAAAATAGACCTGCCCTATGACCCAGCAATTGCCCTCCTGGGGATTTACCCCAAAGATGCAGATGCACTGAAACACCGGAACACCTGCCTCCCAATGTTTCTAGCAGCAATGTCCACAATAGCCAAACTGTGGAAGGAGCCTCGGTGTCCATCGAAAGAAGAATGAATAAAGAAGTCGTGGTATGTGTATACAATGGAATATTACTCATCCATTGGAAACGACAAATACCCACCGTTTGCTTCAACGTGGATGGAGCTGGAGGGTATTATGCTGAGTGAAGTAAGTCAATCGGATGACAAACATTATATGTCTCATTCATTTGGGGAATATAAAAGATAGTGAAAGGGAATAGAAGGGAAGGTAGAGAAAATGAGTTGGAAATATCAGTGAGGGTGACAGAACAGGAGAGTCTCCCGACTCTGGGAAACGAACAAGGGGTGGCGGAAAGGGAGGTGGGCGGGGGGATGGGGTGAGTGGGTTATGGGCACTGGGCGGGCCCTTGACGGGATGAGCACTGGGTGTTATGCTAGATGTTGGCAAACTGAACTCCCAATTAAAAATATTCACAAAAAATCAACAGGGAAAATAAGCAGTACCCTTTTTAGAACAAAGTATTTTAATTTGGATGAAGTCCAATTTATTGATTTTGTCTATTATACTTCATATTTTTGGCAATCCATTTAAGATATTTTTGCCAAGTCAAAATTCACTTAGATTTTGTTCTATTTTTCTTCTAAAGATTGCATAGTTTTAGCTCTTATACTTAAGTCTAATATCAATTTCTACTTAATTTTTGCGTATGGTGTAAGGTAGAGATTGATGATCATTTCTTTTAGCTTATGGATATCTAACTGTTCCAGCACCAGTCCCTGATAACACTATCTTTTCTTGACTGAATTAGCTTTGCACCTTTGTTGACAAGCAAATACTATATCCATATGGATCTGTTTCAGGATTCTCTCTTCTGCAAAATTCACCTATTTGCCTATCTTTATGTCGGTGCCACACTTTTTTGGATACTATAGCTTATAATAAGTCTTGGAACCTGTCAATGTGAGTCCTACAGCATTGTTATTCTTTTTCAGAATATTTTTAGATATTCTAAGTCCTATAATTTTCCACACAGATCTTAGAAATAGCTTGTCATTGTTGGGAAACAATTCTTTATAGGTCGCATATATCTCCTTCGATTCTGATCAGTGGAATCAACAGTGTTTGTTTCAAAGTATTCTCCAATGCTGTTTGTGTAACAAACAGCCTTGGAAGAAAATGGATATAGTATTTCCCTCTGGGACAGAGAGCATATTTGTTTCTCATTCAGGAACACAAAGATAATATTTCCCTCTGAGGGAGTTTGCTAAAATCCCTTTAAAATATTGGAGTTTTCCACAGTGTAGCATAAACCCACTGTGTGCTTATCATACACCTGGAGTGCTTATCATCACCAGCACTTGATGAAACATAATAGCTGATAGAATTTACTCAGTTAGAACCCTGGGGTGTGGGGCATCGCTGAAGTTTACCCTGTAAATTGCTTGCACTTTGCTACTTAGAGTTCTTTTTTTAAATTTTTTTAAAAATTTTTATTTATTTATGATAGTCACAGAGAGAGAGAGAGAGAGAGAGAGAGAGAGGCAGAGACATAGGCAGAGGGAGAAGCAGGCTCCATGCACCGGGAGCCCGACGTGGGATTCGATCCCGGGTCTCCAGGATCGCGCCCTGGGCCAAAGGCAGGCGCTAAACCGCTGCGCCACCCAGGGATCCCTTAGAGTTCTTTTAAAGGTATAAATTGCATAGATTTGATCTCAGCCCCTGTCAGATTAATCAGAATGTCTGACTAAATGACATAATACTATATAACTGAGTTAAAGATGGCCTGGTGTTTACTTTTTCACAACAGGCTAGGTTATCACCTAATTCAAATTTTTGCACATGCATTTGCTTTAAATATAGGATACATATGTATGTTTACTATTTAGAGCTTGCCTTTTGTATACCCCAAAACTGCACCCAACATATGCTAGCCATAGTTAAGACAACTCAGGGGCCGTAAAGCACCACTGCTTGTCTTCAGAGCTCTCTGACACAGAGACTCCTATAGCTGCTGAGCCATATCACTTAAACAAAAAAATCCCTTTCCTATTTCCCTCTCCCTGAAGAGTTGCCTAGTCCCCCTTCTTCTGGATAGTGCACCCGCCCTGTAGCTGCCTTAGAAAGGTCTCTGTGACAGACTCCCCCTTTCAGGCAACCTGTCAAAGCATCTCCCAAAGTGTGTTGGGTGCTACTGCCATCTTGTGGTCTTGTCTTTTTCCTTGATTAGACCAGAAGCTAGACTTCATCACAGATGATGAAGAGAATGGGAGTTTGATCATGAAGGACAAATTGTCATGCAGTCCATTCAGTCAGTAGGACAGTTAATTGGCAGATCAATCCTGGATAGCCTTGAGTGTTAGGGCACAAAATTTGGAATGTCTTTGTGTCGGTTTGACATGCTTTTGATCTTTGCTATACTACACAATACACTTTTTATGGTCTGCCCTTGTGCCTCAGTAACCTGGCTGAAGTGCAGGTCAGCCTGAGAGTGAACTCACACCATTAATTAGTATGGATTATTGAGATCAGAGGCACTGAGATGCCCAGGAAAGGTCAGACCATCCACCTAGGTACCCCCAATAGGTAGGTATCGAATGTTGTAAGACTTGTGCACCTGAATACGAAAAGGGGACAAATACACACCTCTGGAATAAGAATGGGCTCAGCTAGCTAAGGTGCTAAAGTGACTAGAGGCAAGGACGTTTATAGACTTGTCACTCCCAGGATTCTGAAGGAGGTGCTTTTCCTGCTGAACAAGTGTTCCAAATCATGAGATTTGTGCCGACCTTGCTGGCAGCAACTTCTGGAGAGGATGCAGGGGCCAAATTCCTGGGGGAGACAGATGGAGGGAGGATAGGTGCTGTCTAGAAGAAAAGCCAGCACAGGCTTATGTCACCACAATAAGGCTCAGGATAATTTGCCAGTAACCACACAGAAACTTATAAAGACAGAAAAGCCAAAAAGGAAGAGATAAGAGGGAGGGGCTGAATCCTCTTTTGAAAGAGGAGATAAATTCTCTCTTCGCCCTGGGGCATAGACTTTCCTTAAGGACACAGGCCAGAAACCAAATAAAAAAGGAGCTGCCTGGATATACAGAATGTATCTGGCAGGGAGCAAGCTCTATCCATTGGGGATCCCAAACTGGACTATCTCTAATAATTGGTGGAGAAAATGCAATACTTACTAGGGTTAGATTACAACCCCAGGCAGACTTTCCCTTCTGAGGCAGCCTTATCTTCCATCACCTATCTATAACAGGGATCCAATCTCACATAAGGATCTTGAAGTTATAGAAAATCATCACCCTTTTACCACTAAACTGTGGTTTGGGTTCCAAAAATAGCATTGGCTGACTCTGTCAGGTCACAGGTGCCAATATCTTTCTAATCCCATGAAGCACTTGTGCTATAAAGAAACCTCACCCCACCCACCCAGGTGGTGACCAAATTGAGAGGAGAATTGATGAAAGGGGTAATTACCCACTAAACTATTACAATCAACTCAGGTGTTTTTTTTTAACTCAAATAAAACTTTATTATTTTTCCCAACTTTATTGAGATATTATTGACATATAACATGTAAATTTAAGGTATACAATGTGATAATTTGATGCATGTGATTGTGAAATGATTACCATAATAAGGTTAGTGAACACCTCTATCCCCACACGTAATTTCCATTTTTTGTGGTAATAATGTTTAAGATCTGCTCTCTTAACTACCAAGTATAAAGTAGAATATTGTTAATTATAATCACCTATGCTGCATATTTGTTCCCCAGAACCAATTCATCTTTTTTTAAGATTTTATTTATTTATTCATGAGAGACACAGAGAGGCAGAGGGAGAAACAGGCCTCCTGCAGGTAGATGCTCAACCACTGAGCCACTCTGGTGCCCCAGAATGGACTCGTCTTATAGCTGAAAATTTGTACTCTTTGACCAACATCTCCACATTTTCCCCCCACACCCTAGGCACTGGAAACCACCACTCTGGTCTCTGTTTCTATGAATTTGTTTTTTATTTTATTTTTTTTAGATTCCACATATAATTGGGAATATAAATATGTACATTTCCCTGTCCGGCTTATTTCATTTAGCATAATACCTGCAAGGCTAACCATATTGTCACAAAAAGCAGGATTTCCTTTTTTCAATGATTGAATAATATTCAACGTACATACATATATGCAGCATTTTCTTTATCCATTCATCTGTTGGTGGACACTTAGCTTGTTTCCATGTTTTGGCTACTGTGATTAATGTAATGAACACGAGAGTATGGATATCTCTTCAAAAGAGTGGTTTGATTTTAATTTTCTCCAGACATATATCAGAAAAGAAATTGCTGGATCATATGGTATTCTATTTTTAATATTTTAAGGAGGCTTCATATTGTTTTGCTTAACGTCTGGACCAAATTTATATTCCCATCAACAATGTACAAGGGTTCCCTTTTCTCCATAGCCTTGGCAACACTTGTTTCCTTGTTTTTATAATAGGCATTCTAACAAGTGAAGGTGATAGCTAATTGTGGTTTTGATTTTCATTTCCTGATGATGAATGATGTTGAACATTTTTCATGTAACTGTTAGCTTTTGGATGTTTTCTTTGGGGAAAAAAATGTCTTTAGGTCTTCTGTCCATTTTTAAATCAGATTTGTTTGTTTTTATTTGCTATTGAGATGTGTGAATCCCATATATATTTTGGATATTAATCCATCATAAAAGATGGTTTGCAAATATTTTATATCATTCCATAGCTTGCCATTAAATTAAATTAATTAGTTAATTACTTTTTGCTGTGCATAAGCTCTTTAGATTGAGGTAATCCTACTTTATAATCTGTACTTTTGTTACTTGTGCTTTGGATGTCATACCCCCCAAATTGTTGCCAACACCAAAGTCAAGGAAATCGCTCCCTATGTTTTATTATAATGCTGTTACAATTTCAAGTCTTACATTTGTCTTGATTCCATTTTGCGTTAATTTTTGTGAGTGGTGTAATAAAAGAGTCCAATTTTGTTCTTTTCATGTGAGTACTTGGTTTTCCCAATATAATTTTATGAAGAAACTAGGCTTTCCCATTGACTATTCTTTCTCCCTTGTCAAATATCAGTTAACCATATATGTGTCGGCTTGTTCTGGGATCTCCATTTTGTTCCACTTGCCTATGTATCTGTTTTTATGTCAGTACTATGCTATATGGTTATTATAGCTTTGTCATAAAGTTTGAGATCAGGAATTGTGCTTTCCCCAGATTTGTTCTTCCTTCTCAAGAGTACTTGGGGTCTCTTGTATATCCGTATAAATTTTGTGATTCTTTTTCTTATTTCTCTAAAAATAACCATTGGGATTTTCACTGGGATTGGACTGACTCTATAGATGGTTTTGGGTAGTATGGACTTTGACATATTAATTCTTCCAATCCATGAATTTGGGCTATCTTTTCCTTTCTTTGTGTATTCAATTATTTTCATAAACATCATGCAATTTTCAGTGTACAGATCATTCACCTCTTTTATTAAATTTATTCCTAAGCATTTATTATTTCTAATGCTAGTATAAATGAAATTATTTTTTCTCTTTCAGAATGTTTGTGGTTAGGGTATAGAGATGCAATGGATTTTTGCCTGTTGTTTTTGTACCCTGTAATTTTACGGACTTTGTTTATTAGTTCTAACAGTATTTTGGTGGAGTCGTTAGGGTTTTTATATATATATATATATATATATATATATATATATATATATATGATTATGTCATCTCAAATAGAGACAGGTTTTTTTTTTACTTCCTTTTTTTTCTTTTTTTTTTTTCTGGCCTAATTGCTCTGGTTAGTATGTTGAATAAGAGTGGGATAGAGTGAGCACTCCTGCCTTATTTCTGATCATAGCAGAAAGGCGTTTAACCTTCCAACATTGACTATGACGTTAGCTATTTGCTTGTCATATGAAACCTTTATTATTTTGAAATGCATTCCCTTTATCCCATTTGTTGAGAGATTTTATCATGAAATAATTGTGGAATTATAATTTTTCTGCATCTATTGAGAAAACCATACAATTTTAACTTTTCTTCTATTAATGTTGTATACCATACTTATTGTTTTGCATATGTCACATCATCCTCACATCCCAGGGATGACTCCCATTGATTATGGTGTATGATGCTTTTAATGTGCTGTTGAATTTGATTTGCTTGCATTTTGTTCAGAACTTTTACGTCAGCATTTGTTAGCGATACTAACCTTCTCTTGTAGTACCCATATCTGGCTTTGGAATCAAGGCAATGGCCTCATAAAATGACTTTGGAAATGTTCCCTCTTCAATTGTTTGGAACAGTTTGAGAATAATTGCTGTTAATTCTTCTTTAAACATTTCATAGAATTCAACAGACAAACCATAATGTTCTGGGCTTATCTTTGTTGTAAGATTTTGATTATTGTTTTAAATGTAGGACATTTAAAATTTTATTTCTGGTATGGTTAACATATACTGTTATATTAGTTTTAGACTTACAATAAAATGATTTAACAATTTTATATATTACTCAGTGCTCAACATGGTAAGTGTACTCTTAAATCCCCACCACCTATTTCACCCATTCCCCCACCCACCACCCTCTGGTAACCATCAGTCTGTTCTCTATAGTTAAGAGTCTGTTTCTTGGTTTATCTCCAACCTTTTTATTCCTCTGCTCATTTGTTTTTTTTTCTTAAGTTTCACATATGTGTGAGCTCACATGGTATTTGTCTTTTTCTGATTGACTTATTTCACTTGATGTTGTACTCTCTAACTCTATCCATGTGTTGTTAGAAATGACAAGATTTCATTCTTTTCATAGCTGAATAATATTTCATTGTGTATAAATATACCACATCTTCTTTATCCATTCATCAGTTGATAACACACTTGGACTGCTTCCATAATTTGGCTATTGTAAATAATGCTGTATTACATAGGGGTGCATGCATCCCTTTGATTAATAATTTTGTATTTTGGGGGGTAAATACCCAGTAGTGGAATTACTAGATTGTAGGGTAGTTTTATTTTATATTTTTTGAGGAGCCACCATACCATTATGGTATGGTGCCTGCACCAGTTTGAATTCCCACTAACAGTGCACAAGGGTTCCTTTTCCTCCATCCCCTCACTGTCAATCTTCAGGTGTCTTTATGTCTGAAATGAATCTGTTGTAGGCAGCATATACATAGGTCTTGTTTTTTAATCCATCCTGTCACCCTGTGTCTTTTGAATGGAGAACTTAATTCATCTTTGTCAATACTTGTTTCTTGTGTTTTTTAAAATAAAATTAGAAGTTTTTAGTTTAATTCGTTAGTTAACATACAGTGTTATATGAGTTTCAAGGGTACAATAGAGTGCTTACACAATTCCATACATCACCTGATGCTTATTACAACAGCACACCTTAATCCCCATCATCAATTTAACTCATTCCTGACCACCCTCCTCTCTGGTGACCATAAGTTTGTTCTCTATAATGAAGAGACTGTTTACCGATCTCTCTCTCTCTCTCTCTCTCTTCCCTTTGCTCATTTGTTTAGTTTCTTAAATTCCACATATGAGTGAAATCATGTTATTTTTCTTTCTCTGACTGACTTATTTGGCCTAACATTATGCACTCTAGCTCCATCCATGTTATTGCAAATGGCAAAATTTCAATTCCTTTTTATAGTTGAATAATGCATATATCACAAATTGTTTAATCTTTTTCTCTCTTTCCTTACTCTCTCCTTCATCTCTCTCTCCTATCCACCTCTCTGACTTCCTCTCTGCCTCAAACCCATCCTTCCTTCCTTCCTTCCTTCCTTCCTTCCTTCCTTCCTTCCTTCCTTCCAAGGCTGTGGGGACAATTTGTGGCAATTGAATATGTCTTTCCTACTTAGAAATTAAACAGCTTTTCCCCTTGCCTTTATACATGTGTCTTGCAAGAAGTTGCTGCAGCTGAGTTCAAAGAGGCTGCTGTCTGTGTTCTCCTCCAGGATTTTGATGGATTCTTATCTCACAGATAAGTCTTTATCCATTTCAAATTTATTCTTATGCATGGTGTAAAAAAAGTGGTCCAGTTTCATTCTTCTGCACGTGCCTGTCCAATTTTCCCAACACCAATTCTTGAAGAGACTGTCTTTTTTCCATTGGATATTCTTTCCTGCTTTGTCTAAGATTAGTTGACCATGGAGTTGAAGGTCCATTTCTGGGTTTCTTTTCTGTTCCATTAATCTATGTGTCTGTTTTTTTGTGCCAGTACCATACTGTCTTGATGACTACAGCTTTGTAATGCAGCTTGAAGTACGGAATTGTGATGCCTCCAAGCTTTGGCTTTTTCTCTCAACATTGCTTTGGCTATTTGGCTCATTTGTGGTTTCATACAAATTTTAGGATTGTTTGTTGCAGCTCTATGAAAAATGCTGGTGCTATTTTCATAGAGATTGCATTGAATGTGCAGATCGCCTTGGGTAGCATAGACATTTTCGCAATATTTGTTTTTACAATCCATGAGCATGAAATGTTTTTCCAGTTCTTTCTGTCTTCCTCAATTGCTTTCATAAGTGTTCTATAGTTCTCAGAGTGCAGATCCTTTATTTCTTTGGTTGGGTTTATTCCTAGATATTTTTATGAGTTTTGGTGCAATTGTAAATGGGATCAATTCCTTGATTTATCTTTCATTGTTAGTGAAAGATAACTTCACTATCTTCATTGGTAATTTGTAGAAATACAACAGAATCTTGTGCATGGATTTTGTATCCTGTGACTTTGCTCAATTCTTGCATCAGTTCTAGCAGTGTTTTGCCGGAGTATTTTGGGTTTTCCACATAGAGTATCATGTCACCTGTGAAGAGCAAAAATTTGCTCAGCTTTCTTTGCTGATTTGGATGAATTTTATTTCTTTCTCTTTTCTGGTTGCTAAGGCTAGGAATTCTGGTACTATGCTGAACGACAGTGGTGAGAATGGATCTCTCTGTCATTTTTCTGACCTTAGGGGAAAAACTCTCAGTTTTTTTCCCATTGAGCATGATATTCACTGGCATCTTTCATATACAACTTTATGATATTTAGGTTCATCCCTCTATCTCTATTTTCTTGAGGGTTTTTATCAAGCATTTTCTCAAATGCTTTTTCTGCATCTATTGAGAAGATCAGTGATTTTTAACCTTTCTTTTTATCAATGTGGTGTGTCATATTGTTTGATTCATGGATGTTGAACAATTCCTGAGGCCGAGGAATGAATCCCACTTGGTCATGGTGAATAATTCTTTTAATGTACTGTTGGATCCTATTAGCTAGTATCTTGGTGTGAATTTTTGCATTTCCATTCATCAAGAATATTGGTCTGTAATTCTCCTTTTTTTGGTTGGGTCTTTGTCTGGTTTTGAGAATAAGGTAATGGTGGCCTCATAGAATGATTTTGGAAGGTTTCCATAGATTTCTACTATTTCCACAGTTTCAGAAGTGAAGGTATTAGGTCTTTTGTATATTTTTGGTAGAATTCTCCTGGGAAGGTTTACAGCCCTGGACTCTTGTTTGCTGGGAGAACTGTGATTTCTGGTTCAATTTCTTTGTGGGCTTTAGGTCTGTTCAGGGTTTTTTATTTCTTCCTGTTTCAGTATTGGTTGTTTGTGTATTTCTAGGAATGTATCCATTTCTTCCAGATTGCATAAATTTTTGGCATATAGTTGCTCATAATATTCTCTTATACATGTTTTTTTTGTTTTGTTTTCTGTTTTTTGTTTTTTTAATTTCCTTGGGACACCTGGGTGGCTCAGCGGTTTGGTGCCTGCCTTCAGCCCAGGGCCTGATCCTGGAGACCCAGGATCGAGTCCCAAGTTAGGCTTCCTGCATGGAGCCTGCTTCTCTCTCTCTCTCTCTCTCTCTCTCTCTCTCTCTCTGCCTGTGTCTCTGCCTCTCCCTCTGTATCTCTCATGAATAAAGAGATAAAGTATTAAAAAAATAAAATAAATGTCCTTTTGTTGGTTGTGATCTTTTCTCTTTTATTCATGATTTTAATTATGTGAGTCTCTTTTCTGTTTGATAAATCTGGCTAGGGGTTCATCAATCTTTGTTATAGCTTTCATAGAACCAACACCTAGTTTGTTGATCTGGTCTACTGTTGTATTATATTATTATATTATTATTATTATTATTATTTCTATATCATTGATTTCTGCTTCAATCTTATTATTTCTCTTCTACTGCTAGATTTGGGTTTTATTTTCTGTTCTTCAACTTCCTTTAGATGTAAGGCTATGTTATGTACTTGAGACTTTTCTTGCTTCTTGAGGAAGGCCTGTGTTGCTACATAGTTCCCTCATAAGACCAATTTTGCTGTACCCCAAAGGCTTTGGAATGTCATGTTTTTATTTACTTCCATGCTTCTTTTTTTAAATTCTTTTTAAATTTCTTGTTTGACCCTTTAATTCTTTGTTAGGATGCTCTTTAACCTCCATGTATTTGTGTTCCCTCCAAATTTTTTCTCGTGGTTGATTTCAAGTTTCATAGCATTGTGGTATGAAAATATGCAAGGTATGATCTCAGTCCCTTTGTAGCAGTTGAGTTGTGATTTGTAACCCAGTATCCGATGTGTACTGGAGAATCTTCCATGTACACTTGAAAATAATGTGTATTCTGCTGCCTAAGGATGAAATATTCTGATTATATCTGTGGAGTCCATCAGGTTCAGTGTGCCATTCAAAGCCCTTTTTTTATTTCTTGATCCGCTTAGGTGATATGTCCATTGCTGTGAGTGGAGAATCAAAGTCTCCTACTATTATTGTATCATTATCAATGAGTTTCTTATATTTGTTATTAACTGGTTTATATAATTGGCTGCTCCCAAATTAGGGACAGAATTATTTACAGCTGTTAGATCTTCTTGTTGGATTGACCTCTTTATTATGATATAATGTCTTTCTTTATCTCTTATTATAGTCTGGATTGAAATCTAGATCGTCTGATAGAAGAATGGCCACTCTACTTACTTTAGATGTCTGTTAGCATGATAAATGATTATGCATCCTCTCACTTTCAATCTGGAGGTGTCCTCGTGTTCCCAATGAATCTCTTGTAAGCAGCATATTGATGGGTCTTGTTTGTTAGTTGTTGTCATTTTTATCCAATCTGATACCCTATATCCTTTGATTGGAGCATTTAGTCCATTTACATTTAGAGTAATTACTGAACAATATGAATTTAGGTCCAATGTATTACCTTTAAAGTCACTGTTTCTCTATTTTGTCCCTGTTCCTTTCTGGTCTTTGTTACCTTTGGCTTCTCTTTGCTTAAAGGATCCTCTTTAATATTTCTTACAGAGCTGGTTTAGTGATCACAAATTCTTTTGAATTCTCTTTGTCCTTAGAAACTCTCTATGTCTCCCTATATTCTGAATGCCAGTCTTGCTGGATAGAGCATTCTTGGCTGTATATTTTTCTCATTTAGCATCTTCAATATATCATGCCAGTCCTTTCTATCCAGAACTCTTTTTGGACATTTCTGCTGCCAATCTTATGTTTCTATCCTTGTAGGATAAGGACCTCTTGTCCCAAGCAACTTCCTGGATTTTTATCTTTGTAGTTGCAAATTTTACAATAACATGTCGAGGTGTTTACCTGATTTTATTGATTTTGAGGGTGTTCTCTGTGTCCCTTGAACTTGAATGCCCCTTTCCTTCCTCTGATTAGGGAAGTTCTCAGCTATAATTTGTTCAAGTTAACTTTCTGCTGCTTTTTCTAGCTCTTCTTTCTAAGACTCCTATTTTGGATATTATTTTGTTTTAGGGAACTGCTGAGTTCTCTAATTCTCCCTCCATGACTCAGTATTCTTTCTCTCTTTTTCTCAGCTTTCTTAGTTTCCATACTTTTATTTTCTATATCACTAATTCCCTCTTCTGTTTCATTCATTCTCTTTTATATGGGCTCCAATTGGGACTGCGTCTCCCATACAGCACTTTAAATTTTGGCCTAAGTAGATTTTAGTTCTTTGTCTCTACCGTAAGAGATTCTTTAGTGTCTTCTGTGCTTTATCAGCCCCGGCTAGTATCTTTGTAACTGTTCTTTCAAAATCTGATTCAGTCTTCTTATTCATTTCTGCATTGATTAAATTCCTGTCTGTGATTACTACCTCCTGTTCTTTCTTTTGGGGTGAATTAATCTGTCTTGTCATTTTGTATAGAAAAGAAAAGAAGAGGGACGCCTGGGTGGCTCAGTGGTTGGGCATCTGCCTTCAGCTCAGGGTGTGATCCTGCGGTCCCAGGATCCAGTCCCACATCAGGCTCCCTGCATGGAGCCTGGTTCTCCCTCTTCCTCTGTCTCTGCCTCTCTTTCTCTGTGTCTCGCAAGAATAAATAAATAAAATCTTTAAAAAAAAAAAAAGAAGAAAAAAGAAAATAAAAAACTAACAACAATAACAACGAAAACTCCAGGCAGCGTGCCCTGCTATTGCATTTTGGCTGCTCTTTCCCACTGGTCTATCCTCTACAGAGTTCCTCCTTGCTTATAATGGGGAGTGTTTGGACTTTTAACTAGATGTGCTTTGATTTGTTTGTTAAGCTAAGCCTGGAAAAGAAATGAAAACAAAACAAAACAAAACGCCTGATCCATGACAAAAGGAAAGAGAAACAAAAACGCATACAAACAAAGAACGAAAAAACTATAAGCCTGATTCCAAAAATAGAAAGAAAGAAAGAAGATAAAAAATAAGAAGCCTGATCAGAAAAATAAGAGAAAGAAATGAACACACATACCTTCAAATGAACATAAAATTATAAGCCTCACACCAAAAAAAGAAAAGAGAAAAAAAAGAAATATATAAAATAAAAGATTAAAAACATAAAAATAAGAAATAGAAAAATAAAAATTTTAAGAAATAAGAAAGGAAAAAAACAAAGAAAGAAAGCGGGTCCTATTTCCACCAGAAGCTGACATTTTTGAGTAGACTTGGTACATGCAGGGAGCCTGTGTTGGTCTTCTGAGGAGAGGCCTGCTGGGCTAGCTCACAAGCCATCTTGCCCTTTTAAAGATGCCCCTGCTGGGCACAGAGGGGCGGGTTTAGTGTAGGGGACTCCAGCCTCCACTGGAGACTCTGTGTTTCTCCTTGATACTTGATTGTGCTGTTGGATGGCAGTAGGGAGGGGTGGTGGAAGAGGAATATGGCACCTCACATCTTTGTTCCTGAGGAAGCGACTTCCTGGCCACAGCTGTTCAGGAGGCCCCCTCAGAAAAGTAAACTATCTCTTGTGTCCTGCACTTTCATCAGTACCTTGCCTTTATCCAGTCTGTTCCTGTACTTTCAGGCATGCCTGGTACCACAGATCTCCTGTATTTTATCTCTGGTGGGTGGCTGGGATTCAAAACTCCCAAGTTTTAAAGGGCCTTACAGTGTGTGGACCCACTCCCCTCCCCCAGAGTAGAGCTTCACAGTAGGCCCAGCACTGTCCTGTCCCAGAAAAGCAGTCACACAGAGACTTGTATCTAATATGGCAGACAGCAAAAAGCAGTGGTCAGGTTATCTGCGGTCTGCCAGTGTCTCTGTTCTCTGCTCAGTTCTATCCCAGAAAAGCATCCACTCAATGTGCACACGGTGATTTTAGTCTGTTGTGACTCATAGTGAAAGGCTGTAACAAGGGTATCTGGCCTCTGCGCACACTTACATCCCTTCTGTTGAGTACCGTTCAATGGCTCCCTAATGGCCTTTTGTCCTTGGAGAGGCAAAATATGCTCTTCCAAATGTACTCTGGGAAGAGGAATGATCTCTCTCAGTGTGACCCAGGGAATAAACTCACTGCAGCTTATTGTGCAATCCCTACCTGCTATGCTCTCTCCTGTTCTCTCCTTCTTCCTGACTTTGCTCCTGACAAAGGTTTCCCTCCCCTTCTTGGCCCAGTGTCTTTCCTGTCTCACAATTCAGGAATCCAAATCTGGCATCTGCCACTTCTCTCCCTCCAACTGTGCAGTTTATTTTCCTAATCCTCAGATCATATTCCTAGTTGTTCCATCCATTGTTGGATGGTTATCTTGCTGTGTGCGAAGGATAAAACAAGCTCAGATTTGCCAGATGACTCTGCCTTCTTAACTCCTTCTCCATCCTAGTATTATTCTATTACTGTCTATTCCTCTATTTATATGTTTATACCTATTAATATTTGCTATGTAAATTTAGTTTCTCCAATTTGGTGTTCATAAATGTTTACAGTTGTTAAATTCTCCTGTATATTGACTGCTTTATCATTATATGATAAACATCTCTGTCTCTTGGTACTTATTTTAACTTGGAACCTATTTTTTCCTGACATAAATATGGCTATATCTGCTTTCTTTTGTTTTCTGTGTATGCATAATATTTTTATTCCTGTCCCTATACCTTCAATCTACAATTTTCCTTAAAGCTAATATGAGATACTCATGGACAGCATACACTTGGGTTTTATATTTTTACTTATTCAGTGAAACTGTTTTTTGATTGGATAATTTGTTCATTTATATCAAGAGTTAATTTGGCTATTGATGGGTAAATGCTTTATTTTGACACTTTGGCTTCTTTTCTATATGCTTTTCAGGTTTTTTGGTTTTTCCTTCCTCTTTTGCTCTATTGATTTGGTAATTTACTGCTATGATTCTTCTTTCATTAACTTTTGTCTATCTATCATAGGTTTCTGTTTTGTAGTTACCATGAGATTCACCTAATCCATCTTATAGTTATCACCATCTATATGCTTATACAGAATTAACTTCATTCACATACAAAGGTGCTATTCTTTTACTACCTCCAACTCCACATTTTTGAACTCAAAATTAACACGTTTTTATATTTTTGTGCATTAAGAAAGCACTGTAGCTATAATTATTTTAACACATTTGCCTTGTAACCTGTATGCTAGAATTATCAAATTATCATTGATTTGCACGCCACCATAATATTGGAATATTCTGAGGTTGACAATATATTTACCTTTACTAGTTGATTTCATATTTTATACATTTCTGTTTTAATGTTGCTAATTAACATTATTACATTTCGGCTTAAATAAATCTCTTTAGCACTTCTTTGAAGGCCAATCTAATGATAAGAAACTCATTCGGTTTTGTTGGTCTATGAAAAAAAATTATCTTTCCCTTAGTTCTTTTTTTTTATCTTTAAAATTTTATGGGACACCTGGATGGCTCAGCGGTTGAGCATCTGCCTTCAGCCCAGCACGTGGTCCTGGAGTCTTGGAATCGAGTCCCACATCGGGCTCCCTGCATGGAGACTGCTTCTCCCTCTGCCCGTGTCTCTGCCTTTCTCTCTCTCTTCTGTCTCTCTCTCTCTCTCTCCATGTGTGTGTGTTTCTCATGAATAAATAAAATCTTTACAATTTTTAAATTTCATTTTATGTAAATTCAATTAAATAACAGTATTATTATTAGTTTCAGAGATGGAGTTCGGTGATTCATCTGGTGCTTATAACAGCCAGTGCTCATCACATCACATGCCCTCCTAAATGTTCATTACCCAGTTACCCCATCCCCCTGACCCACCTCCCCTCCAGTAACCTTGTTTGTTTCCTATAATTAAGAGTCTCTTGTAGTGCCTGGGTGGCTTGTTGGGGTGAGCACCAGCCTTTGGCTTGGGTATTGATCCAAGGGTCCTGGGATCCAGTCCTGCATCGGTCTTCTTGTTCAGCGGGGAGCCCATTTCTCCCTCTCCCTCTCCCTCTCCCTCTCCCCCTGTTGCTCATGTTCTCTGTCACGTAAATAAATAAGATCTTTTTTAAAAGTCTTGTGGTTTGTCTCCATCTCTGATTTCATGTTATTTTATTTTTCCCTCACTTTCCCTATGATCCTATGTTTTGTTTCTTAAATTTCACATATGAGTGAAATCATATGATAATTGTCTTTGATTGACTTATTTCATTCAGCATAATACCCTTTAGTATCACTCGGTCATTGCAAACAGTAATATTTCATTTGTTGATGGTTGTGAAATATTCCATTTTTTGTGTGTGTGTATTATATTATATGTCACATATTATTTATCCATTCATCTGTGGAAGGCCATCTCGGCTCTTTCCATAGTTTGCCTATTGTGGACACTACTGCTATAAACATTAGGGTGCAGGTGCACCTGAAGATCGGGACATTTATATTCCTTGGTAAATATGGAGGAGTGCAGTTGCTGGATCCTATGGTAGCTCTATTTTTAACGTTTTGAGGAACCTCCATACTGTTTTCCACAGTGGCTATCTCAGCTTGCATTCTGAAGAGCAGTGTAAGAGGGTTCCACTTTTTCCACATCCTCACCAACATTTGTTCATTCCTGATGTTAATTTTAGCCATTCTGACTGGTGTGAGGCAGTATCTCATTGTGGTTTTGATTTGTATTCCCTGATGGCAAGTAATTTTGAGTATTTTTGCATGTCTTCTTTGGAGGAACATCTGTTCACGTCTTCTACCTGACTGGATAATTTGGGGATTTTTTTTTTTTTTTTGGTTATTGAGTTTTATGAGTCCTTCATAGACCTTAGATACTAACCCTTTATCTGATATGTCATTTGCAAATATCTCCTCTTATTTTGCAGGTTGTCTTTTTTTGTTTTTTTTTTTTAATGTTTCCCTTGTTGTGCAAAAGCTTTTTATATTGATGAAGTCCCAATGTTCATTTTTTGGTTATGTTTCCCTTGACTTTGGAGACGTGTCTAGCGAGAAGTTGTTGTGGCCAAGGTTAAAGTGCTTGCTGTCTGTGTTCTCCTCTAGCATTCTGATGGATTCCCATCTCACATTTTGCTCTTTCATCCACTTTGAGTTTATTTTTGTGCCTGGTGTAAGAAACTGGTCCAGTTTCATTACTCTCCATTCGGCTGTCCAATTCTGACAGCAACTATTTCTTGACCTGATGTTCTTTTTTCCATTGGATATTCTTTCCTGTTTTATCGAAGAGTAGTTGACTGTAGAGCTAGGATCCATTTCTGGGTTCTCTATTCTATTCCACTGATCTAGATGTTTGCTTTTGTTCTAGTACTACACTATCTAGATTATTAAAATTCTGTAATATAGCCTGAAGTCCATCATTATGATTCCACAAGCTTTGGTTTGCTTTTTCAACATTGCTCTGGCTATTTTGGGTCTTTTCTGGTTCCATACAAATTTTAGGATTATTTGTTCCAACTCTGTGAAAAATCTGTTGGTATTTTGATAGGGATTTCATTGAACTGTAGATATCTCTGGCTGCCATAGACATTTTAATAATATTTGTTCTTCCAATCCATGAGCATGGAAAGTTTTTCCACTTCTTTGTATCTTCTTCCATTACTTTCATAAGTGTTCTATAGTTGTCAGAGTACAGATCTTTTACCTCTCTGGTTAGATTTATTCCTAGATATTTTATCGCTATTGGTGCAATTGAAAATGGGATCCATTTCTTGATTTCTGTTCCTTATGTCTCATTGTTAGTATATAGAAATGCAACTGATTTTTACATATTGATTTTATATCCTGCCAAATTGCTGAATTCCTGCATGAAACCTAGAATTTTTTGAGTGGAATCTTTTGAGGTTTCCTCATAGAGTATCATGTCATCTGGAAAGAGTGAGAGTTTGAGTTATTTTCCAATGTGGATGACTTTTCATTCTTTTTGTGATGTATTTGCTGAGGCTAGGACTCCTAGTACTGTGTTGAACAACGGTGGTGAGAAAGTGGACATCCCTGTCATGTTCCTGTCCTTATGGAAAAGCTCTCATTTTGTCCCCATTGAGAATTATATTGGTTGTGGCTTTTTCATATGATCATATATTTCTTCTCCTTTTAAAAATTAATGTGATGTATCAAATTGATTGATTTGCAGTGGTTGAACCACATTGTAGCCCAGGAATAAGTCCCAGTTGGTCATGATAAATTATGCTTTTAATGTAGTGCTGGATCCACTCAGCAAGTATGTTGGTGAGAATTTTTGTATCCATGTTGATCAGAATATTGGTCTATAATTCTCCTTTTTTCTGGTTTTGGGATCAAAGTAATGCTGGCCTCATAGAACGAGTTTGTAAGTTTCCTTCCAGTTCTATTTTTTGAAACAGCTTCAGAAGCATAGATATTAAGTCTCATTTAAATGTTTGGTAGAATTCCTATGTAGCCCATCTGGTCCTGGAATCGTATTTATTGGGAGACTCTTGATTAATGTTTCAATTTATTTCCCTGTTATTGGTCTGTTCAGATTTTGTATTTCTTTCTAGTTCAGTTTTGATAGTTTATATGTTTATAGGAATGTATCCATTTCTTCCAGATTGCCTAATTTGTTGGCATGTAGTTGCTCATAATATGTTCTTATAATCGTATAACTTTGGTGTTGACTGTGATCTCTCCCCTTTCATTTATATGTTACTTATTTGGATCCTTTGACTTTTATTTTTGATGAGTCTGGCTAGGGGTTTATTGGTCTTATTTTTTTTTTTTTTTGCTTTTTTTTTAATTTATTATTATTTATTTTTTTTTTTAATTTATTTTTTATTGGTGTTCAATCTACCAACATACAGAATAACACCCAGTGCCCGTCACCCATTCACTCCCACCCCCCGCCCTCCTCCCCTTCCACCACCCCTAGTTCATTTCCCAGAGTTAGCAGTCTTTACGTTCTGTCTTATTAATTCTGTCAAAGAACCAGCTTCTTGTTACGTTGGTTTGTTCTACTGTTCTTTGGATTTCTATTTCATTGTTTTCTGCTCTAATCTTTATTGTTTCTCTTCTCCTGCTAATTTTAGGCTTTATTTGTTGTCTCCCTCCAACTCCTTTAGGTGTACTATTAGGTTTGTTTATTTGAGACTTTTCTTATTTCTTAAGAAAGGCTTGGATTGCTATATACGTCTCTTTAGGACTGCCCTTGCTGCATCCCAAAGGTTCTGAAGTGTTGTGTTTTGATTCTCAGTTGCTTCCTGAATTTTAAAAACTCTTATTTAATTTCCTGGCCAATCTAGTAACTCTTCAGTAGAATGTTCTTTAACTCCCATGTATTTGTGTTCTTTACAAAATTTCTCTTGTGATTGAGTTCAAGTTTTTAAACATTGTGGTCTGAGAAGATGCAGGGAATAATCCCAATCTTGTGATACCATTTGAGACCTGATTTGTGACCCCATATGTGGTCTATTATGGAGAAATTTACATTTGCAGTCACGAAGAATGTGTATTCCTTTGCTTTAGGATGGAATATATCTGTGAAGTCTATCTGGTCCAGTGTGTTATTCAAAGCCCTTGTTTCCTTTTTGATCTTCTGCTTAGATGATCTTCCCATTGCTTTGAGTAGGGTGTTGAAGTATCCTACTCTTACTGTTTCATTATGTATGTGTTTTCTTATCTATGTGTTTGTATAGTGATTTAGTGTCCCTCTTTATCTCTTATTACAGACTTTGGTTTAAAATCTAATTTGTCTGATATAAGGATTGCTATTCCAGCTTTCTTTTGATGTCTATTAGAATGACAAATTGTTATCCACCCCCTCACTTTTAATCTGTATGTGTCCTTGTGTTCCAAATGAGTCTCTTGTAAGCAGAGTATTGATGGGTATTTTTTTTAGTCCAATCTGATATCCTGCGTCTTTTAATTGGAACAATTAGATCATTTACATTTACAGTAATTATTGAATGACATGAATTTAGTGTCATTGTATTACCTTTAAAGTCACTGTTTCTCTATATTGTCTCTGTTCCTTTCTGGTCTTTGTACTTTTGGGCTCTCTTGCTTTACAGGTCCTCTTGCTCTCTTT